>NC_136062.1:287933616-288218616 GCF_964261635.1 Lissotriton helveticus
AACTTGAATCCGGGATCCCCTGGTTCATACCTGACTCGGCTGGGGACTGAGGAATAGCGGACACCACAGAGAGAGGAGAGGAGAGGTGTATTGCAAGTGGCCCTCTCCTGTTCACCCTTGCAGATCAGGCCCCCTCAGGTGAGATATGGCGTGATATGCGAGGGAAGCCCTGAGCAGGAGTCCGCAGTAGCCCAGTTTACTCCACGACGCAGGTGGCCCAAATGGGAGTGGATGAGCTGGCGCTGGGACCACCTGTGAGAATCCTCCACTCTCCCATTGACATTGACACTGTCTCCTTTGCTTCCCTCTCCCCCCCAGCGACGTTCAACTGACAGCGACCATCCACAGAGCCCCTTTGAGATGGTCAGTTGGACTAAGAGGTTTGTTGGGCGCCAGGCCCTAATGTGATTATGTGGTGCCAGGAAATGTATTTCATGTAGTATGATTTAAGCATCCTGTCCTGGTTACCTATAAATGTGATTTTTATGATTATGAGACTATCTTGCATATTATGGTTTATGCTAGTGAGATTATGTTCCACCCAGTGCTTTATGCCCCTAAGGTTAGTGATGGGTCAGGGGAACTGGGAGGTTTGTAGGGCGCCAGGCCCTATTGTGATATCCGCGTAGGACAGTCAACGCGAACCTCATCCAAGAAAGGAAAGTTTTAATCCAAGAAAGAAAATAATTAATAGCTAACACCCCTAACAAAACACACTCTACAACATCTCAAAGTACGACAAGGACCTTATGTAACTCATATCATCATAGCATAAGACCAAGAGCGCAGGTCTCAGAAAGCGCATCCCACTCCGCTATCAGAGGCACTGAATCTCGAACCAATGACAATAATAGGAAAACTAAAGAAACCAAAGCTCAAACACATCAGGACACAAACAAAACTCGAAATAGGAAATAGAATACTTCTAAAATATCTTCACAATATCAGGAAGAAATCAAAACTCTTCAATTGGAAATAGGTAATATATCAAAGGACATGTTAAACTCTCTACAAATTCTGGAAAAAATAATGGAAATCACGATTAGCACCCACGCCAAAAACGAAGATGTCCAAAAGTTAGCACATAACCCCCAAGAAAAGGATGGAGAGTCAATCATAGAAGTATCAAACAGACTTAACCGACCAGACAGAAATCTTAAATACCTAACAAACAAGGAAATCTTAACCCTAATACGATCATATGAGCCGGAAACTAGCAGCCGAGGAAAGGAAATTAAGTCAGTCCAGATTCATGCCAATAAAAAATCCTGGCCTAAGAATAGGAAACCCAACCATAACAACCTACAACAAATCCAAATAACCGCCAATCCTGTAGAAATGAAATCTAGTAGTGCAGGGAAACCACTACTGTGCCTACTAATCAAGTGTCGGTCCGCAGCAAAACCTACCTCAGACATCGCTGCCCTCATTGTTAATCAGGAAATAGACATAACAATCCTCATTGTTAATCAGGAAATAGACATAACAATCCTAACAGAAACATGGCTTACGGAATCATCTTCCCCGATCATGGATATTCTGGTGCCCCCTCACTATAACATTATTAGATTAGACAGACAAAAGAAGAAAGGTGGCATTATAGCAATTATACACCGGTCGGATATAGAAATCAACCAAATACAATCCGACCCTCTTGAATCTTGTGAATAACTAGGACTCAACGTAAGATCAGCAAACAATCAAAGTTGCAACCTTCATGCACTTTATCACTTACCAGGCAACAATGCTATTTTCATAGAACAACTAATGGAGATCATCACGGCTAACTCCAACAGTCACACTAATAACATATTCCTAGGCGACTTCAATTTACACTGGAACGACAATAATGACAAACAGGTCAACACATTGAAAGACTTTCTGACAGACCTAAACCTTACTCAAGCCTGTACACAGCCTACCCACTCGCAAGGGGCAACCTTAGATTGAGTAATAGCTAGAAAGAAAGATGTTTCAGTCCAATCAATTGTTCCTTGTGATTGGCCAGATCATTATACCATAACCTTCCTGATATCCACAATAATAAAGAGAAAAACTACGCAGCCTGTCAAACTGAAAAAGTGGTCCCGAGACATTAAAGAACCTAATATGGAACTGCTTATAGAAAGATGTGAGAAGGAACTAAATCCACCTAACAGCTTGATAATCGCCAACGATCTCACTGAACACTACACTAAATCAATGACGGATATTGTCAACTCCACCATGCCACTAAAACTAAAAAGAATAGCTGAGAAGGATAAAAATCCTTGGTTTAATGAGACAGTGAATGAAGATAGGCGTAAAATTAAGACTGGCAGAATGAAGATGGAGACAGCACCCATCATCCCCCAGCTTATAACACTCAGAAAGATCAGAAACGAGTACAACAAAAAGTACTCAATTCCACGACAGAATTTGTCAGATCAGAACTAGACAACGCCAAAAACAGACCGCGGAAACTATTTGAGATATTAAAGCAACAATCAAATAAGCTGGCTAAATCCGCACAAGAAAATACTAAAACTCAACTGGGCTGAGAAGAATTCACTACATTCTTCACTGACAAGGCTAACACGCTGGAAAGAGAGCTCAGGTTGGCAGCCAACAACCTGCCTAGGAACCTACCAACTCAAAACAATGACACCACGACAATTGATCACGATATTTTGAAAAAAAATGCACATTGGGCAACCTTCAAGCTATATGACCAGAATTCCATTGACAAAACTCTATCAGATATCAAACCCAACAACCACTACAATGACCCTCTTCCATCTAAATGCTTAAAAAGAATCAATCATATCATCGTCCCAGTATGGACAAAGATAATAAATGCCTCACTCTCTCAAGGGATCCTACCAGATTGCCTAAAAACAGGTCAAGTCCTCCCTATCATCAAAAAACCTACAGCGGACCCGGCAGAGCCAAACAACTTCAACAAGGCCGACTCCACCATCGCACCCCAACTATGGAACATCATCAACGCCTCCTTCAACACCGCCACCTTCCCGGAGAGCTGGAAGCACACCAAGATCAGCGCCCTCCTGAAGAAACCTACAGCGGACCCCACCGATCTCAAAAACTTCCGCCCCATCTCGCTCCTCCCTTTTCCTGCTAAAATCATCGAGAAGATCGTCAACAGACAGCTGACCGCCTTCCTCGAGACGAACGGATCCCTTGACCCCTCGCAGTCCGGCTTCAGAGCCAACCACAGCACCGAGACCGCCCTCATCGCAGCCACCGACGACATCCGGACCCTGCTCGACAAGGGAGAAACAGTGGCCCTCATCCTCCTGGACCTCTCCGCTGCGTTCGACACGGTCTGCCACCGCACCCTAGTCCAGCGCCTCCGCAACATCGGTATCCAAGAGAAGGCACTGGAGTGGATCATCTCGTTCCTCGCCGGAAGAACACAAAGATTCCGCCTCCCCCCGTTTCGCTCCGAGGCCACCAAAGTCATCTGCGGCGTCCCGCAAGGATCTTCACTCAGCCCCACCCTCTTCAACATCTACCTGAAACCTCTCGCAGCCATCGCACGCCAGCACAACCTCAACATCATCTCTTACGCCGACGACACCCAGCTGATCCTCTCCCTCACCAGAGACCCCGACACCGCCAGAACCTGCCTACACGAAGGGATGAAAGACCTCGCCGAGTGGATGAAGGACAGCCGCCTGAAACTGAACTCGGACAAGACGGAAGTCCTCATCCTGGGATCTTCGCCCTCCGCCTGGGACGACTCCTGGTGGCCCCCAGCCCTGGGCACCGCACCCAAGTCAACCGACCACGCACGCAACCTGGGCTTCATCCTGGACCCCTCCCTCTCGATGACCAGACAAGTCAACGCCGTCTCCTCATCGTGCTTCAACACCCTGCGTATGCTTCGCAAGATCTTCCGCTGGATCCCGACCGAGACCAGGAAGACTGTCACCCAGGCACTCGTCACCAGCCGACTGGACTACGGAAACGCCCTCTACGCCGGAACCACAGCCAAGCTACAGAAAAGACTCCAGCGCATCCAGAACGCCTCCGCCCGACTCATCCTGGATGTCCCCCGACGCAGCCACATCTCCAGCCACCTGAGGAACCTGCACTGGCTCCCCGTCGACAAGAGGATCACGTTCTGGCTCCTCACCCACGCACACAAGTCTCTCCACGACCTGGGCCCCAAGTACCTCAACGACCGCCTGACCTTCTACACGCCCACCCGCCAGCTACGGTCCACCAGCCTCGCCCTCGCAGCCGTACCACGCATCCGAAGAGCCACCGCCGGAGGAAGATCCTTCTCTTACCTGGCTGCCAAGACTTGGAACTCCCTCCCCATCCACCTTCGGCTGACCCAGGACCATCTCGCCTTCAGGAAACAACTCAAGACCTGGCTGTTCGAGCAGTAGCATACCCCTCCCCCCCAAGCGCCTTGAGACCCTCCCGGGTGAGTAGTGCGCTATACAAATGGCATGATTGATTGACCCAGTATCCAATATCCCATTACTCGCCAAACTAATTGAGAAATGTGTACAAAACCAGCTGAGCAACCACAACGCCAATTCCAAGCTGCTGGACGACTGCCAATCCGGATTCAGACCGGGCCTCAGTACGGAATCAGCAATCTTACACATAGTGGATGATGCACTACAGGCCCTAGACCACAATCAAACATGTCTATTAGTACTTCTTGACCTGTCGTCTGCCTTTGACAAGGTAAACCATGAAAAATTGCTAGCCAGGCTTCAAGACAGGATAGGTCTATCTGGAGTGGTTCTGAAATGGTTTGAATCATTCTTACAAAACAGAACTCAAAGATTCCTAGTCAGCCAGATGCTTTCACCATCTTGCCCAAATTCAATTGGAGTCCCACAAGGGTCAACACTATCCCCTTCACTATTCAACCTATTCGTCGAACCCCTCACAGAAATTCTCAGAGATGCTTGCATTTCTTATCACATGTACGCTGATGACACTCCGATTTACTTCAAGATAACCTCAACGGACGACAAAGAAAATGAATGAGGCCTTAAAGATGTCATTACACTGCCTAACTAGTAATCATCTGAAACTAAATGCACAAAAACTGAATTTCTATTAATACCACCACAGAAGAAACCCACAGAAGTGAAAGAATGGACCGAAACCATCACAGAACTAAACTGCACCCCTACACTAGTGGAATCTGCAAAATCTCTGGGAATCACACAGGATCAGAACCTAGACATGAAAGCACACATCAAATCAATGTCAAAAAGTGCCCGGTTTACCTGAACTATATTAGAACAAGCATTAGCAATGCAATAGGTCTCGCATTAGGAAAGTTTGAGCTATTGATATTGTAAATGACAAATTTGTTATTTATGTGTTGGTTTTGAAAATAGCAAAATTAATAGCTTTGTCATTTACAATGCTAATAGCTACAACTTTCGCAAATGTGACACCTATAGCATTTTCTTTATTGAAGTGGCCATAAACACAGGTAATATATCCCAAAGTGCTATACCCCTAAATTTCCAGCTGCAAACAATTTAGGTGAAGCTAATAAACCACATTTGGTGTGTTTTCCTGTATTTTATGGTTTGTAAATCAACTAGTTACATTGATTTGGTGGGGGGGGGGGAGAAATCGCCTTTTACGGTATGTATACAACTGTATGGGCCCCCCCCCATATATTGTTTGCGAACTAGAAGGAAAAGACAGTACTGCATTTTACCTTAAAGCATTTGGGAGAGAGAGACAGACTTATAAATGGCTTCACAGTACTAATAAATTAGTCAAAATGAAAAAGCATGCACATACTTTGTAATAGACTATCAACACAATGTGGAATGAAACGATTGTAGTCGCTTAGTAAACAAGAGAAAGGAAAAATTAACATTCAGAACAGTTACCTTTTCAAACCACTCTGCATCTGCCACCACGCCTTGCATTGTTAAGTACTAAGATACATCCCCAAAAAATTCTCACATTATCCCCTACTACTCTGTCAGTTTTCTCTGTCGTAAGACTGTGTCATCAAAGGAGGCCGGACTTTCAGCTTTAGCATGGCCAAAGCCTCACCAACATTCCCAGGTGCTTATGGGTCAGCAAGCTTAACAGGACGGGCTACAATACAGTATCCCCAAAAATAAAAGGGCAGCCAAATCACAAACGACGCCAGACACCCAGATGCAGGAGCCATCTGGGTGAATAAACTAAGTAATCACTGCGCTCCACCTCTCACGTTGAAAACTAAGGCTTTTACTACTAGAGTAATGATATTATGTGACGGCCAGTAGGTCCAAAGCTCTAGCAGTGACACCCACGTTGCTTTCATGATCTCTTCAGGTGGCTGGTTGCAATGGCCGATGCTGGGCCACTGACACCTCTGCACCCGCACACAGATGGTGTATTCATTTTGAGTAGTGTGGAGCAATGCTGCAGCAGGGTAAAAACGTATTCTGCACTTCTGAAGAGCTTAGAACCCACTTGCTTAAACAACCCTCGCTATGCAACCTCTCCGAGCCGCAGAGGTGTCCTGCTGCTACACCAGTTCCCCATGCATCTACACGTGACGCTCTGTGATTTACGCCTTCACTTTCGCATCCCTTCTGCCTCGGGTGCCCCTGGATCCGCCATGATCTCAGTCTAGTCCCACAATGTCTTCAGTTCCGTGGGTCCCGAGGTGCCAGGTGACATCCTCAGAACAATGTTGCGAGTTCAACATAAACAGGCAATACCACCACCCCGCCGTTCACTACCGAGGTTCGTCCCCTTACCTCGCTGCTGGTGCTACAGAACTAATGCCGGCCGCGATCACAAGGAGCACAATTTATGCGACCAGGGAAGGCTCCACGAGACCACAAGTCAGGCAAAAAATGATTGAACGCGCGCCGGGACGCAAAGTGCGACAGAAGGCGGCACAATGGGCCAGCTCACGCACACTGCACATGCGCACTGGGGTACTGAGCAACGTGTGCCTCAACAGGCTTGCGCAAGGAATAGACATGCCCCGAAGATGGCGCATGCGCGCCTGATGGTCGCACAGTCGCACGCTGTCTCAGAAGTGATAAGGAAAGAAGCAGTGGCAGACCCAGACTGTGGTTGACTCCACCCCACGCAGCGTCTGGGAGTAGCAGCCACTATCCACACGGAGTGGCGAGGCTAGGTGCCATGCCAGCAGCATTCGGTAACTTCAGGCCACGGATGCAGGGGCGGAACTTCTTGCCTTTCTTAAAACAAGAAAAGTGCCCGGTGAGTGTGGGTGGGAGTGGGGGGGTGTGCGCGTGTGTGGGAGTAGCTGTGTGTGAGCGCGTGTGTAGCTGTGCGTGCGTATGTATATGTGTGACTGTGTGTCTGTTAGCTATGCGTCTATATATGTGGGGCTGTGTGTCTGTGTAAGTGCGTCCTGATGTGCCTGCGTGGGTGTATGTGTGTGTGTGTGTGTGCGCATGCGTGAGTGTGGCTGTGTCTGCGCGCGATTGACAGAGGCTGTGAATGTGGGACAGGAGATATGCACGGCGCCGGGCTGGGCGTGGGCGCCCACGAGGTCTAATCACCAAGGAAAAGCGCGTAACCATCCCCTGTCTGCCATTCCCGGCAAACCCACAACAATAGGTCTTTCGCTGGAGCAGCGCTATGCGCTGCTAACACCAGCTCGACCTAAAAATGAAACCACTCATCACTACAGCGGACCTCAAGCTAGCAGTCCAGTCCTTAGTTATCTCAAGGATTGAATATGGATGTACAACTCTAGCAGGTCTGTCAAAAATTTCCACAGCTCCACTAAAAGCATGTCTAAATGCGGCAGCAAGACTCATTACTGGATCCAGAAAATATGACCATATCTCCCCCCACCTGAAAGCATTAAACTGGTTACCTTATGAAGCCAGAATTCAATTCAAACTGGCATGTACTACACATAAAGCGCTCCATTACAAAACACCAAGGTACCTAGCTCAGAAAATAGAGCTCTCATGGGGAAGCAGACCAGCCAGGAGTGCAAAGATCTGCTGCTGAAACCACCCATCTTTCGAAAGAAGAAAACCTATGACTGAGCTTTCTCCGGAGCAGCCCCCAGAATCTGGAATTCACTTCCTCCAAACATCAGAAAAATTCCAAACATAGCATCATTCAAAAAGGAAGCGAAGAGCTTCCTAATGAGCAAGTTCCTTCCATAAGACTAGACTACCCTTTAACATTGAATTCCAAACATCGATCATGAAGCAGTTTTATGGTAACAGCCACAGAAAGAAATTCAGAACCTTGTATATAAAATGCTGTTGTTTAGCTGAAACGGATAAGAATATGTCTTACAGGAATGTTACTTGCTGAATCGGATAAGAATTTCTTGTACAGGAGTATCTATATAATAATGATGACGTGATGCTGAAAATGATAAGAAAATATTGTACAGAAAATGTTTTATATGGCCAATCGAAATGTATCGCTAATGTACAATATGCAAATGTGAAGCGCTCCGATACCCAAGGGTCAAGTCCGCGCTATACAAAACTCTACAAATAAAATTTAAAAAAAATAAAATAAAATGTGGTGCCAGGAAATGTATTTCATGTAGTATGATTTATGCACCCTGTCCTGGTTACCTCTAAATGTGTTTTTTATGATCATGAGATTATCTTGCATATTATGGTTTATGCTAGTGAGATTATATTCCACCCTGTGCTTTATGCCCCTAATGTTAGTGATACTTAGGAGGTTCGGGTCTAATATTAGACTGTTGAGATAATGGGCATACAATACGTTTGGCGCCTAATGTGATGCTGTGCATAATGTGGTTTTTGTTACTGGCTGATGCTAGGTACAGTGTTTACCAGTGGTTATTGGTTGTACATTTATGATCAGTTTTACTCTTGCTAAGTTCGCTTTGTGATGGTTCTGACAGTGGTTCAGTTGGCCCTGTCATGTGTAAACAATTCCCTAGAAAATATGATCTAGTGCCAGGTGGCACCATGTTTATTATGTGATTACCCAGGTAAAGGGCCCATCAAAATACTAACAGAATCATAGAGACTCCCAAGCAATAAAGCTTTCTCAACTACTGGAATCTGTGCCCCCATATTCTCCTGCTCTGAAGTAACAACCTGTTCCTAATCGCCTCACTTCCCGGCCTGCACATTACTTCAGATATCTTCACCCGACATCTGGAATATGTGCCCCCTTTTTGTCCTTATACTTCTCCTCACCACCGCCTTCTTGATAACACCCCTCTCTTATCCTCACCACCCTCCTCCTTCTCATTTTTCCAACATGGCCACCACTCGAGTTAAGTCTGGAATCAATTGCTAAAAAATCATTTATCCTCCTTACCTAACTAAAGCTGCAGCAAAACAATTCAAGCATAACACCATGGAATGCTTCCCTGATTCCCTTTTTGTCGATCAATTTTACAATGGTCGTTATGGGAGGCTCAAAAAGGATTTCATTTTCTTCACTCACGACATCCCCTCTTGGTCCACTAGCTTACACAACTCCCTTAACGTCACCTCCTCCTCCTCTATCCCTCATGGGAAACAGCTAAAAATCTCCCCCTCTGCGTGTTTCAACGGCTCCCTCACTATCTCACTCAATAACAACTGTACAGTCATGATACAAGCCAAAGACACCTGTCTCTCTCTCTTTGACCACCACTTCCCTTCCCTACTCCCCTCCCCTGCGACCTGGTTGTCCCATGACTTCATCTAGCTCCACCCATTACTCCCTCCCTTCGCCCCTGACCCCCCCTACACTCCAATAGGCTGCACCCTCGGGAGGCACAGGTCGACCCTCTTCCCTCCCCATCCCCTGGACCCTCCTCTCCCATTCTACGCCCCCCCACAGTATGCCCCCCCTTCATCACTTCAGCCGGACCTCTAACTAATCCTCTTCTCGGCCAATCTGCACCATCCAACCTCATCTCCTCCTCCCTTTCCCTACCTGCCACCCCCTTTTTAGTCCACCACTCCTCCAACCTTCCCCCCTAGTTAACTTTCCTTACGTCCCCCTTATTCCCTCCTCTTCTCCTCTTCTCTCCCCCCTCCTTCCCTCGCTATGTACCCCAATTTCTCCACAAACCCATTGCATCTCTCTCCTTCCCCCAATACTGTGCTACCCACTTCCCCCTTGGTAACCCTTTCCCTCCCTCTCCCTCGGGCCTAGCAGAACCACTTCCTTTCTTCAACTTCCCTATCTCCAACCCCCCTCACTCCGCCAAATGCCCGTTCCCTCACAGCTACCTCACCTTGCATACAGGACCTCTCCAACCCCCTCACTCCGCTTCCTCCCAAACCTCCTTCATTCCTATGTCTCCACACACTCCTCCCCTCTCCCTCCGCCCCACCACCTCGCTCCTCACCTACCTCCTCCAAATTATGTCCTTAATTCCTATCCTTCTTGCAATGCCAACAAAGACAACTCTCCTTTCACCTCTGATGCACCAACGCCCGCTCTCAACCACCACCTTTCCCCACCTCTGAACCCTATACCCTAACTCCCCTCCCATCCCCTGCCTTCCACCGCCAATGGCACCCCCTCCTGTTTCCATCGAGCCACCCAACATGCCGTGCTCTGCCCTACTCTCTCTGGAAAATAAGTTAGGCTCTCTCATCACCTCCATTTTCCAAATTGAAGCTACCATTTCACTTCTAAGCTCTAAGATTTCCACTTTTCCGTACACCTTAATTCCTTTGGAAAACACTCACCTTCCCACGAGATGCACCTTGCCCCCACACCCCATAATAGCTAAGCATAACCTGTCGTCTGCAAACATCGCTAACTCACACAAGCCCTCGAACGCCACCCTTCTTCCACTTTCATCTCCAAGTAGCCCTACTATCCACACTATTCCGACCATCTTCTCTGTCGGAACCAATCATCCACCCAAACCCTCCCGAGCACCCTCGTATAAGTACAACATCCCTATCACCCCTCATAGCCCAAGTGCCCCTGCCACCAAAACAGTCTTGACAGAGCTGCGCTGTCTGCTCCACAACTGCAGATCTGCAATAAAACACAAACTTGAAATCTCCGACACCATCATACTTCACAATATAGACATGCTCTTCCTCACAGAGACCTGGTTCAACGATACCTCTCACTCTATGTTTGATCTTCTAGTACCCACATGCTATTCTTTATTTAGAAATGACAGAATTGACAAAGTTTGGGAAGGTGTTGCAGTCATCTTTAGAAACTCCCTTCAACCTAAGGCTTTTCCTAACAGCTCCTTCAGCACTTTTGAATGCCTTTCCCTTGAACTTCAATTGCACCAACGCTCTCCCCTCAGATTCCATGCCATTTACCGCCGTCTTGTAGCGGCCCCTTGTTTAGGGAGGAACTCACTGACTTCATTAACGACCAATACTCGCAAAGTGACAATCAGATCCTCGTGGGTGACTTCAACCTCCACTGGGGCTTATCTCAAGACTCTTCTGCGAATTTGCTGGCCACCTTCCTCTCTGCAAACAATCTTATCCAACACTGCACAGAAACACCACACTCTAAGGGCTCAATACTGGGCCTTGTTATTTCAAAAACAGGCTTGCTTACTATCGCTACCCCTATTCATGTAGGCTGGTCTTGCCAACTTCCTCATCCCATTTTCTCTTCACCTATCACACTCTATAACTCTCGGCCAACCTAAGAGGGCTATCTTCTGGTTCCGTGACACTAAAAATATTGACCTCAGTACCCTCTGTGAATCAGCTTTCCTATCACTTCCAAGGCTAGACCTGAACCTAGATGTTGACAAACTCACCTCCCAATGCCTCACAGTCCTTGCAGTCGAAATGAATTACGTCACTCCTCTCCAAAGCAAAAAGAAAAGGCCCACTCCCTCAGCACCTTGGTTAAACAAATCCCTCTATGAAGAAAGGAAGTACCTAAGATTCCTGGAGAAACAATGGAGACAAGCACCCTCCACCGATAATGTGGCCACGCTTCGTTCAGCAAGATCAGAGTACCACAAGCACATCTTCCTTGAAAAAGTGACAGACTTCAGAACCCTCCTCGACTCAGCCAAAAATAGACCCAAAAATCTATTCGATCTCATTAAGATTCCAAACTGCTCAGCCCCAACCTCCAAGTTGGAGGATTCTACAAAGAAAGCAGCAGAATTCGCTATATTCTTTGACGAAAAAGTGAAATCACCTGTGGATCAGGTCAGTCATCCTACCCCTCCAGAGGATCGCAAATCCATTTGGCAGAACATTGACCCAATCTCCGAAGATGCCCTCCTCAAAAGCATCCTAAAAACAAAGCCCTCATCCCTAGAGTCATTGCCATTGGCTTCTATACCCATTCTCTGTCCTATTAGACCACTTTGGTTAACCTCTCCCTCTGTCAAGGCTCCCTTCCGGTTTCCTTCAAAACTCGGCAGGTCACCCCTCTGCTTAAAAAACCCACTGCTGATGCGAACGACCTCAACAACTTCCGCCCGATCACTAACCTACCTTTTCTTGAGAAAATCACAGAAAGATGTGTAGAGAAACAACTCTCTCGTCATATCAAGGACAATGATCTTGACAATTTCCAGTCCAGCTTCATTCAAAACTGCAGCACTGAAACAGCCCTGCTGCAAGTGATTGACGATGCGCTGCGGATACTCAATTCTGGGGAGTCTTGTCTTCTTATTCTCCTTGACCTTTCTGCAGCCTTTGACACTCTCAATCACAACACTCTCCTGAACACTCTTCAACCGATGAATGGCACTGTGCTTAAATGGCTTGCTTCCTTCCTCTCTGATAGAGCCCAAATTATCAAAATAGCGAATAGTCTTTCATCTCCTTTGGCGGTAGGTCAAGGTGTTCCTCAAGGCTCCATACTTGCACCCACGTTGTTCAATCTCTATTTAGAACCATTGGGAAATCTCCTAAGCAAATCCGGGATCCACTAACATCTCTATGCGGACGACACTCAAATCTACCTCAAGGTTGCCTTCACTCACAATCTCTGCATCCGAAGCTCTACTCTCGACTCCATTCAAAACTGGGTGTTAACTCATCAACTGATTCTAAATCCCTCTAAAACTGAATTCCTCCTCTTCTCCTCACTTTCTTCTCCCCCCGGTTCAATCATGGATGGATCAGATGAATCTACTTAACAAAAAACCCATCATTGTCGACAGCGCAAAATCCCTTGGTGTCATATTCAACACAAAACTCAATCTACTCTCCCACATAAATTCCATTGCACAGTCTGCTCGATCCCAACTGCGCCTTCTTTGGGGGATTTGTTGCTTCTTCCCGGAGCATGACCTTAAAACCCTGGTCCAATCGCTGGTTCTCTCCAGAATGGACTACTGCAACTCTCTTCTTACTGGCCTCCCCTAATCCCACCTGTCCCCTCTTAAATCAGCTCGTTTCATATATGGGGCCAAAAGAAGCGACTACATCACACCCATTTTATCCACCCTCCGTTGGCTTCCCATCGAGGCAACTGCCTGAATTACCCACAAAGCCTTGCACTCCTTCTCTCCTCGCTATCTGGCGAACAAAGTGAAACTCTCTGGTGGCTCTAGACCATCACGTAATGCGGAAAATATATTGCTTGAACCTCCCACTTTCAAGAAGGAAAGGTCGATGGCCCAATCCTTTTCAGGCAACGCGGTGAGAATCTGGAACTCACTTACGTCTCAGCTCCGGACCACCACCTCTTCCCAGGCCTTCAAAACTGACCTCAAAGCTCTCCTTCAAAGACGCTGCCAAATTTAATTCACGTCTTCTCTATTATCTGAAGGAAGTCCTTCCATTATAGGAAATTTTGTTCTACATGACTATAGAAGTGCCTTCCCAATGTGTTCTTGTGGTTTGAGAGTCTGCCATTTATTGCAGTATTATACTTCTACTTGTATTGTGTACTCCTTTGTACCATGCACACGTCACTATCGTTTGCTACCTCTTGTATTTTGTTTGCTTTTGATACATGCACAATTGCCACCATTGCCTCATGTAACGTAACGTTTGTTCTTGTGTTTTGAGTATCTGCCATTTAGTGCAGTATTATACCTCTATTTGTACTTTGTACGCTTTTGTAACTTACACACGTCACTTTTTTTTCCCTCTTGTAACGTATCGTTTGCTACCGCTTTTATTTTATTTGCTCTTGATACATGCACAATTGTTACTATTGACTTATGTAACATAACATTTGCTTTTGTAACATGCTCACTTGTAATTTCTCCTCATGTTTCACTACTGTTCCTATTGTGAAGCGTTCTGAAACCTTCGGGTAAAGTCCGCGCTATATAAAAAAGCATAAAATAAATAAATAAATAAAAACCAATGGTGCAGTACCTCCTGGCAAAAGAGCCAAAACACTACACCGTCCTGTTTATTGTTGTGCACATGGCAGTCTTAGGAACTGGAAGGCATGGAGCCCCAGAAGATTGATAAGGTAGTTCTGGTCCACTGAGTACGACAGACCCCAAACTACTGATCTCTACTAGGTGACTGATGCAACCTAGAGGTGATGTCTCCACCACTAGCGTGGGCTCCAGATGAAGTAGGGAGAAAGCTTGCCTATATATATATATATATATATATATATATATATATATATATATATATATATATATATATATATATATATATATATATATATATATATATAGTCTGTCCTTAGGAAACAAATAATTTACTCCATGACCTGCAAGTGCTAGTGGGCACTAGGAACCAAAAGGATGCATAAGGTTAAGAAGCCTCAGAACCAACCTCAATGAGATTCAGGATTGAGCCCAAAACATTTGTTGCAGGGTGGAAAGGCCATGAATGCCACTGTGTCAAGGATTGACTCTATGAAGGTTTTCATCTGTGTAGGCATCAGGTGGGAATTCAGTTTGCCGATAGAAAACCCAAAGTCTGGAAAAAGGAAGAATGTAGTTTAGTGGTGGTCTACGACTGACTGCAGCGAACCCTGAGCAGACAGTCTTCAAGATACATGTATCCCTGACCTGGGATGGTGGACTGTGGCCACAGCTGTTCATTTAGTAAACATCCCAGGTGGCAAAGGTAAGGCAGGGGGGTAGACCAGAAAATGGGTAATACCCTAAGCCCACCATGAACCAACATTAGAATCTGTGAGACTGCAGGCCAGGTTCGTGGAAGTACGTGTCCAGCAAGTCTAAGGATAGCATCCAATCTCTCAGGTGCATTGCAGAAAACACCGGGCCAGAGTGAGCATTATGAATTTGTCCTTCTGTAGAAAAGTATTCAGAGGGTGAAGGTTCAAAATTAACATGAGCCCTCCATCATTATCTTCCAGCACCAGGAAGTAGCAAAGGAACACCCCTTGCCTTCTGATTCCGTACTTTCCCAATGGCACCTTTTGCCAAAAGGGACATGACTTCTTGCAGAAGGATGACAGCATGATTTGCTGAAACCTGGGTAGAACGGTTGGGATAGGAGAGGAGATTGATGCGATTGCCAGGGCATATATTTTATGAACAATTTACAGCACCCACTGATGAGAAGTTGCTGATTGCCAGCAGTCTAGGATAAATTGAACCTCTGCCCCTTGCACATGGTCATGAAAAGGAAAATCAAATTGGTTTAAATATCACAGAACTGAATGAGAAAGAGGTGGGAGATTGCTGCCTTTCAAAACATTATTACATTTTCAGTTTATTGTAAAAGCAACCACAGAATACACATTGTGGGCACAATCACACAACAAGAAATAAGGAGGCACTGTATTACTCAGCTTTAGGTAATGCCATTGCTAAGGGTAGGTTTTCATCTAGTTGTTGCCCATTTCTGGGGTCTGCACGGGTCTAATGTGAAACCTCTAAAGTCTGCCCACCCTCCCATATTCTTATGGTGTTCCTGAGGGCACCCCAGATAGATACATTGGGCACGCCAGACCATAATGAGCTTAGGGTTGCAGGGTATTCTCCATCCTGTGGCCCCCTCCATGGCTCCCTGCACCCCGCCCCAAAAGGGAGAAAGAGTTGGGCTGTGCCAAAACGTATGCATGTATGCATTAAGTCTTTAGAGGAGTGGTTCTTAACTTGTGGTCCCGGAAGCCTAACCCAGGGACTGCTTAGAACATAAAATTATATTTACAGATTACTAAGGTGTATATAAATTTCTAAAAAAGCAAATTGTACAAATGAAAATTTAAAATCGTTCTATAAATGTTTAGGAATTTGAAACTGGAAGCTAAAAATTAAGTTAGTATCCTCAGATTGATTTGTGGGAGCAGTGCAAGGGCATCAAATAGAACATAGTATGGATGATGAGAGGCCTTAATTGAATTAAGAAAAGCTCTAACTCCTACTAAATGTAATATAGTTTTATATTTGTTTATTAATTAAATAAAACATTTAATCATTTGTGTATTTGTTTGATGAAGGCTTGTTTCTGTTTTCTGAGTTTTGTTTTGTGGTTCAAATCATTGAAAATGCTTAGGCGGGGGTCCCCAAGCGATACAAAAGGGGATGATGGACGGAGCGTTTGAGCAAATCAAACACTCACCCCCAGTCAACTGATCTGGGTTTAATCCATCACCATTCTTTAGCCCACTCAGCCACCCCATTTCAGACATGGCTATATGCAAATCAGTCTGACCCTGTGCCTCATGGGAACAGTCCAGCCCGAACTGCCAAGTCATGTCTTCCATGGACCGGAAACAAGCATCCTGGGACCGGTTTCGGATTCATAATCCTCATCAGCCAGGCTATCTTGAATCCAGTGGCCAAGTGAGCAAGGGACTCACGTCTGAGCATACCCTGCCACACTTAGGGCGAACAAAGCGATACAAAAGGGGATGATAGGCGGGGGTCCCCAGCTTCCAGTAATGACTCAGTGAGGGTTCTCTGATTAAAATAATAATTCAGTGGATGCCTTAATATTCTAAATATGATTCAATGAGGGTCCACAGAAGCCAAAAAGCTGAGAACTATTGCTCTAGAGGTATGAATATTTTGGGTATACTGCTAAATTGGCTGCGAAGGGAGACACTGGTAGTAGTCTAGACTCCCATTAATAGCTTCTAAGTTTTCTGTATGGTTTGTGAAATTAGCGGGCTGGGGAACAGAAGCCTAGAGTTACGGCCATAATGCTGCCACCTTTAAAACACTCATGTCCTTAGTGGACATGTCCATCAAATATTCTTGAAAATCATCGGAAAACTTAGTAGCTAGTCAGCTACATCAGAGCCGAACAGCCTAATGTAGCACTGGATTTGGAAGAGAATCTAGGTATCATCCAATGCTAAAGGCTGAGCTTTTGTGATTTCATATCATAACATGGGTCTAGGGTGGGCCGATGTCTGGCGCTGGGAGTGGATTTGAAATGGGCATCACAGCGGTCATGGATGACATCTGTGCGTCTGGAACCAGCATGGCTCTGGGGCTTTGTCAGAAATGTGCGTCCGCGCTGGTAGAGAACTATAAGGAAGCACAGCGTGGTCCGTCACCACTGGGAAGAAATCACCAGGGATGGTGGCCCCTTCAGTTCCATGGGGCCTGGAGAGGTTTCAGAGGGATCTGGCATCGCCTTCCAAATAAGCAGCAGAGTCTCCTTGAAGGCTGTGGTGTTGACAGCTGTCTGGGGAAACTGAGACCCGCCAGGACCAACCTCAGATTCTAAATCTGGGTCTGAAGGAGATGATGAGGTTGGACCCTTGGGGTGCTAACTGTGCTGGAGTGACAAAAAGGGATGAATCCCGATTAGCCTTCTTGCACTTATGAAGCAATTGGTTTGAGACTTACCCAATTACTTGGAGCAAGATTGAGATTTGGAATGGGAGCAGCTCATGAGCAGGAGCAGGTGCAGACTCGCAACATGGACTGAGAATGTTGTTTCCAATGAAATCTCATTCATTTGTTTATGACGTAGAGCTGTGCTTCCCAGTCCATGATGGCTTTTGTGTGGATTAGGGAGCATTTATTGCATAATTCTGAGTTGTAACCAGAACAGAGGCACTAAAGGCCAATGTGGTGCATATTCATGTCCAGCATCTGCTTCAGCTTGCAGGAATGCAGTCCCTTCAGGGGCACGACAAGGCCTTTACGGAGTTTGATGGTGCCACTTATTAGCGCACATGAGTAATTGGTACTGAAAATACAGATCCAGTCTGGTGCCTCGAAATATTGTGTAAAATAAAAGCAACAGAAGGGTGTTGCCAAGATGGGGGAGAGGTAGGGAAGCTTTCCTTTACCATAACCGCCTGCCACCGGCCTAACTCAACATAGTGGACCCGGCCGGCAATAAATCTTCATACAACTGCCCGGGACGAACGGCGGAGCACTCCGTCCAACTGAAAACTGCGTCACCTGCGGAGCCCGGGGGGAGGGGGGTGAAATCCCATCACCGAGCGGCAAGCCTGAGCTGGGTGCCAAAGGAGCGCTAGCTGCCGATGGCGTGAGGTCGGGTTGTTCGCCACTCATCACCGATATCCCGGACCAGGGGCCCGTCCCAGAGACACGGAAGCAGGCGGGCTGCAGCGAATCCGGCCTGTGGGAGTCGAGAAGCGGGCACAGCGCTGCAGGCCCTGACTGAGGCCTAGTCACGCGTTGAGCCCGCGGGTCGCTGTGCAGAAGCCCGCAACACAACCCGAGGAGCCGACTGTAGTTGTCGTGTCTTTGTTGTTAAAGCACAACAGGATTCATCAGTTTCAATCAGGTACCTTTATTGATTTTGATACAGCTCTCGATCTTGCGTCCTGCCTCCTGCCCAGTTCCTGGCTAACTTCCGTCCCCCACTCCTTGACTGGAAGTGGTGCCCGGTTCATTGCTCCCTCCCACCAGTCTGGGTCCAGGGTCCTAGTGCCCAGGTCACGACATCTCCCCCTTTGTTGGGGGGGAGGAGGAGGAGGAGAGAGAGAACACACATTGGTCCTCATCACATTTCTTCAATCAATCTCTTTGGTCTTTTGCACTCTCTTCGCTGCCGTGTGTCTCCATTGTCCATCTGTGCATCCTCAGCCGGTCTCATGCCTGTGTCTCCTGTTGCGATCGCTCCTCCGTCTTCATCCTCGATCTTGAGTTCCTTGAAGTGTGAGCTGTTTCGCGTGATGTGGTAGCGTCCTGCTGATGCTGTTATCATGGGCCCTTTCACCTCGGTCACTGTCAAAGGCTCCTTTGAGAACGGGCTGCCTGATTTCCTCAGCTGCCGCACCACCACTGTATCCCAGAGCTTTAGTTGCGCCGGAGTGGCGTGTCTCCTTGCATCTGAATATGTCTTCATTTTCTCCTTTGCCTCTTGATCTTTGGTAGCAATGCTGCTTTGCTCTGGCTTGGCTGCCGCTACCAGCTGCGGTAGCCTGGTCCTGCTTGATCTGCCCAGCACTAGCTCGGCAGGACACCGTCCTGGTGTAGCTGTGAGGGGTGTTTCGATAGTCCCTTAGTACTTGACACAAAGCCTGCCCTATTGAGATCTGCACCAGTTTTGCTCTTTGGACAGCCTTCTTAATGTTCCCCATAAATCTTTCCACCATGCAATTTGCTGGTGGCCACAGGGGTGTTATTTTCCTGTGATGGATCCCTAGATAGTCCATACTGAATTCTTACCCTGTCTTTAGTGTTTGCGGGGAGCACCACGCCACAAAGATGTCGTCCATAGTTGGCAGCGTTGCACTTGCTGATGATGACGATACTTGTCGCACAATGGGAAATCTGGAGAATTCATCAATTATCACAAGCAGGTAGTTTCCGGTTTCCAGGGGCCCATAGAAGTCTACTGCCAGTTGTGTCCACACTACCCGCGGGAGCTCTGACATTTGTAGTGGTTCCGGTTTTGCTGGCTGCCCAGTCACTTGGCAGATGTGGCAGTTTGTGACTGTGGCCTCTACCATGTTGTCTAACCCCGGGAACCACACTTTTTCCCGTAGCAGTTTCCTCGTCACTACCATGCCTCTATGTGATTCGTGCACCAAGTTCATAGTCTGTCTCCGCAGCGCTCTTGGCATCACTATTCTTGTTCCTCTCATTATTATTCCATTTTTGGTCTCTGATAGCTCTTCATGAATCTTTTTGAATGCCAGCATTTCCTCTTTGATCACTCTGTTTTCCATGATGATGTTGTTGACATGCCTCCATCTCTGTTGTCTTGTTACCATTATGACCGCCTGCATTGTGGTGTCCCTCTCTGTTTCTAGCTCCAACTCCGCCATCGTTATTGATGTCGGAGTATTTTGTTTTAGTACAAAGTTCAGGTACTCCTCCGCTAATGAGGTTGCCTCAGGTGTCGGTGGCATAGGGTGCCATGACATGTAGTCTGCCGGGTTGTGCTCTTTCCCTGGCTTGTGCACGATCTTGAAGTTGTAGTCCATCAGCCGCATGCCCCATCTCTCTATTCTAGGCGGTATTTTTGCGTTGGGATTTCCATAGATTGTTACTAGGGGATGATGATTCGTTATGATGGTAAATGGTTTCCCATATATGAACATGTGATAGTGCTCACATGCCCATACTACTGCAAGGCTTTCCTTTTCTGGCTGCAAGTATGCCCTCTCAACGGTGGACATGCTTTTGCTTGCGTATGCCACTATGTGTCTTGGTGACTCTTTGCCTGGTCTATGCTGTGCCAAGATCGCTCCTAACCCCACCGGGCTGGCATCCACCATCAGTTCTTTGCATAGCAGAGGATCAAGTTACGCAAGGTGGTCTACCGCCATCACTGCATGTCTGATGGCCGCGAACGCTTTGTTGCAGTCTTCTGTCCACATGAATGTCTGGCCCTGTTTAGTCAGTTCTCTCAGTGGGGTGATTACCATGGCAAAGTCTTTGATGTATCTCGCGCAGTAACTGGCAAGCCCAAGGAACGACCTCACTTCTGCAAAGTCGCTCGAAGGTTTCGCTTTTTCTAGCGTTTCCACTTTGCTGCGATCTGGTCGCATCCCTTTTTTTGAAAAGATGTGCCCGAAAAACACCAGTTCGTCTCTCCCTATTTCGCACTTGTCTTCATTCAGCGTTAGACCTGCTTGTTCCAGCTGGGAGCATACGTCTCGCAATTCTTTGTCATGCTCGTCATCTGATCTACCAAATACCAGGATGTCGTCACTGTAGTTGAGGCTGTTCTTTACCGGCCTTATCACTTGACGTATTATCTCTTGAAATATTTCTGCCGAAATGTGTTTTGTGTTGCCCCACATCTATGGTCACGGCCTCAGTCTTTTTTACTTGATGCTTCTCCATTAGGTGGATGCTTTCTCGCCCTGTGTCTTCTTCCGCAGCCACAGCATCGGACATCATGTATAGTCGTTGCACGTTCTCTTGCACCACTTCTCCCTCAGATTCAGCCGATTAGCTGAGGTTTGTCCTTTCCATGTGCCTGGCATATCCGTTTGTCATTATTCGCAGTATTCCAGGTCTTCCTCTCTCACTTCTGAATTGGGTGCCCAGACATGCGCTTGCAAAGTGATTGCTCCTGTTGCATTTCCTGCATTTTTGACCCACTGCCGGGCACGCCCCTGTGTGTGGGAATTCCAGTCCGCATCTGTAACATGTTTTTTGTTGTTGTTTCCTTGTCGGTTGCTCATTGTTCTTCTTCCAGGTGTGCGCGTGGCTGCTTCCGATCATGCGGTTTGCTTGTTCCATTCGCCTCTCCTTGCCCAGCTCCATCTGATTTGATTGCGCCGTCGGCCTCGCTTCTGCCCTGGCCATCGTTAGAATTTCCTCCAGCGAGGTCGGTACTTTCAGAATTCGTGTGTGAAATTCCATTGACCGACATTCCTCAATGATGCACAGGCGAATCGCTTGTTCGTTGTCAAACTTGTCAAATTTGCAGTGTGTGACCAGTTTCCGCAGTCTTGTTGCAAATTCATCAAGGGATTCGTCTGTGTGCTGAAATGCAATTGCGAAGGTGTATCTCTCAAAGTCAATGTTTCTTTGTGGATCAAATTTATCTGAGAGGCACTTTATTAGCCCTTTGTATGTTGTTGTTTGGTCATCTGGGAATGTCACTAGTAGGTCTACTTCACCTACAAGGTTTAAGAACAGATCCAGCTGCTTGGCGTCGGTTACATCCGTGGCGCGCATGTATCGTTCAAATTCGCGAACCCATCGCTCCCATCTGATGCCTACTTGTGGTTCAGATAGGTTGAATGGAAGTGGTCTGCGGTATTGGGCGCTCTGCTTGTCACTCTCTTGTTCGGTCATTTTTGGGCTTACGGTGCCTCTTCTTTTCTTCTCTTTTTCTTAACTTTGTTTGTTTATATTTTCTTTCGTTGTTCTTCGTCTTTTGTCTTAATTAGCTCTATTTCCACTAGTTCCTGTGTTCTCACTTTCTTCTTTGACCTTTATTTCTTCTATTTCATTATTTTCTGTCTTTTGTCACATTTTTTATCTCCTTTTTGTCTTAATGCTTTCTTTCTGTTCTGTGTTTTTGTTACTTTTTAGTCATTGTCAGCTCACTTTGGCCTTTATTGTACTTCTTTGGTCCTTGTTGCTCATTTTCCACTCTTTTTCTTGTATCACCTCTTTTTTGCCTGACCTAAAAATGGCCGCCAGGCCTCTCCCACTTCCGATTGGCTGAAAACGCCTGATCTGAAAATGGCCGCCCGAATCGTACGAGATTGCGGGACCTTTTCAGTTCCCGCCTGACCTCAAAATGGCCGCCTGGTCTTCCGCGACTCTGATTGGCCGCTTTTCCTGATTTCAAGATGGCCGCTGGTGCTCTTGCTTGCTCTTGCGTGTGATTTCTTTAAAGTCTCTTGCACGCTCTCACTTGTTACTCGGGACGTCGGGGGCTTCTTACCGGCTTTCTGATACGGCAGATGATTTCTTCCTTTCTTCACCCGCTGGTCCTGTTGCGGCCGGGGTGGGCTCCCGAGCCGTACTACGCTCAGTCACTCAGACCAGGATGGGCTCCTGGCTCCGTGTTTCTCTGCTGCTGGGCACTGGACACACACGCGATCTTGTTCCACAGACCCTCGTCGCCAGTTGTTGTGTCTTTGTTGTTGAAGCACGACAGGATTCATCAGTTTCAATCAGGTACCTTTATTGATTTCGATACAGCTCTTGATCTTGCGTCCTGCCTCCTGCCCAGTTCCTGGCTAACTGCCTTCCCACACTCCTTGACCGGAAGTGGTGTCCGGTTCATTGCTCCCTCCCACCAGTTGGGGTCCAGGGTCCTAGTGCCCAGGTCACAACACCGACCTCGGCTGGGAGGGGGCGAAAGGGTGGCCCCACCGACTACCAAGGAGGAAAAGAGCATCTCACTGCGGCTCGGAGGCGCATCAGATGCCAGAGACTGGGTGACTCCCCCACCCACTACCAGGCGCTGAATCCAGAGGCTTTGGGGGTTGAACGCAGGCCTGAAGAGGAAGGCAATCCACCTGGATCTGGCTGGGTATTTTGACCGGGCCTTTGAGGGTGCCCCTTTCGACCCGGTGGAGAAGAGCCGCAGGTTGGGGATCACTCTTGGGAGCGGCGGATGACATGTGGGCCGGGAGGGAGGCCTAGACATATACAGGGGTTTGAAGGGAACAAAGACACTGCTTGCACTGGGGGAATGAAGTGGACTTGGTCCCTGGGAGCTGAGCGATAGCAAGAGAGGGGAGCCGGGGCCTACCGGCTACCACCCCCCCAGCCGTACTTTGCCCAGTCCAGTAATGTCACAGGCCACAGATTATACACCGGATCAGAGGAGTTCGGAGTGATCTGGGCCGAGGGGAAGACAACGTGAGCCCTGGTGATTGAGGAGACTGTCCAGCCCAGATTGCAGCAACAAAAGCACCCAGAGAACTGAAGTAGCATCACACCTGGGAGGAGAGTTGCTCTGGACAGGGATTTCACATAAGGCGCATCAGAGGAGAGGAGCAGGAATGACGCCCCTACCAGAGGGCCAACCACAGGGAGGCGAGCGGTCCCCCTTGGCCGGTACCCATAAATGGGGGAAAGGCTTCTCATCAGGAGAGGACCGGGCAGGCCGATCCATTGCCGGGGCCACACATGCCCCAGAGGCCCTAGAAGCTGCAGAGGCCGAAAGACCCAACAACCCCTCCAGAAACTCGCAGGCTCCAATAGCCATTGAGACAACAAACACCACCCCTGAACGAGATTGAAACCGGTGGAGCCACGTCACGCCTTATACAAGAGTCTGGACACACCATTCCCGAGCCCAGCAGTTAACAGGGGACCCTTACGCCCTGGGGGGTGTTTTCATCACCACCCCACAGATGGAAACCTAGGGACACATGGGGGTGCCACGAGACTCCAAACTACACACCAGAAACCCCAGGTCTCTGGACCTATTCAAGAGGTCACAGAGCAGCCTCAATCTAACATGTCCACAAATCGCATCAAGAAAGACCGAACCCTCAAAGACCTACTCACATGTACCAGCGGAACCATTGCAGGGGAGGCACCCTTGGTGACGGAGGCCCCCCAGATCCAGATGGGACACTCATCGGAGGAACCTGTTGGCTGTTTGTGTAAGTATGTATGTGTTGTGAGTGTAAAGGTCAAATGTCAAGGGATGTCACTTCCACTACCCCTGACCACTGGATGAATTGACGTTCATGCTCCTGGTTGCTGGCGCTTTTCTACTAGTGGAAGTATTTGTTTACTAAGTAGGTACGAGCGATGAAACATGGCAGGAGTGTAAAACTGATGTACGGAGTAAGGAATGTAGCTATTAAATAATCAAGATTCCTTAGACAAATTCAGAGAAAAATTTCAAGGAAAGATGGATATTTTAAAGAAGTCTGAGCTTTATTCAGAGCTTTTAAAAAATGTAGTAAATTAGTGCTTTCTCGAATAAGCATGATATACACAGCAGAGAACGCACTTAAAGTAACATGTCAACATTTTAAATACTGGAGCAGGAAGCATTTGCAGTTAATCTGAGTGAGATGGAAAATTCACAATACAAACTGTTCTGGCAAAATCTGCAGTTATTACCTTTGGGAATGATGGCTATGTAATGTTGCTGCAAAGGCTATTGTATCTTATTTAAAATATTACGAAATACATACCGCAGGCATGCTTTTGCAAGCTTGAAGTGATTACTATAGGAATTCTATGTCAGGAATGTAGGCGAGGACTACGCTGTTCTTTCTTTATTATATTCTATCACCACAAAGACACTGCATTTCCCATGAGACTTTAGGAAAAGAAAAATAACAATACCATTATTCAAATCAATCAGGCTCTATTAAATTCGTTTAAGATCCTTTGAAGACCATCTTGTACGCTCTTTATTTGCAACTTTTTGCAATGGATGACCTGGGGGTGGTCAAGCAACTAGGAGAGCACAGAGGCTGGGGATGAGATAGGAGGAAGCAACACAGAAAAAGTAAGAAATGGCATACACTCCTCAGGAGTGCTGACGGCAAAAGGAAAAGGAGCTACCTGAATGTAAGCAATTGAAGGGTAGAAGCCACTTATTAGAAAGGTTGCTAAAGAAGCTATGCTCCAGGGGAGGGGCACACAAGAAATGGAAGGAAAGCTATTGAATAAGAAGTAAGCAAAAGGAACTGACAAGAAAGCCAACAAATGACAAGCAATGGGCTGACTCAAATCCTCTCTAAGTCTTGGTATTGTACACAACCGGTCTTTCGACAAAGCTGTGTGTAGGTGAGAAAAGAAGTAGTCCTTGCAACGTAGGAGCAAAACGTCTTTGAATAAGGATTAAAAAACTGAGACAAACAAGAAACCCTTCTAATCATGAGCAAGGGACTGAACCATAGCACACTATACATACTTTATTGTACACAACAATCCTTCAACAGACAGCTAAAGCATCTGTTAATCGAAACTGAAAAAAGGAAGCATTTCCGAAATCCAGCTACAAAATAGTTAATATAAACCTGCCTGTCATTAACTCTAAAATCTTGAATTTCAAATTTGCAAATCCTACCCGTAGAGGCATCTCAGTGCTACGCTAGAACAGACATACCCAGTCCTGCCAAGTACCACGCATCAGGCATTAGACTAACGCATTTCAGTGTGGTGGGCCTCATCACCGCACTGAAATGCGAAGTTACGCCTTATAGGGATAGCGCTTGGCCTGTCTGTTTACGGCCGGACTGCTATTAATTTAAAATTCCTAGTAAAACTGGGTCGCAAAGCTGGTGGAGTGGCAGCGTGTCATAGTGTGCGCGCTGCTCCTAGCAGGCCGCTTATGGGGGCTGGCCGAGCAACTGCTAGCTATAGTGTAACCATTCACCGGCCGCACGTAGACTGATAGGCAGGGTCAGGTGTTCTGCTGCCTCCGTGGTTGCGCAAGCGGTGGCTACAATTCTATTGGAGGGAGGGCGGGGCATGCAGCAATACTTTTAAAATTAATGTTGTGAAGCCCGCAACGCCACTGACGGACCATGATGGTCCCAAACCACGACACGGACCACGGCCAGTGCCCGCTATTGAGACCAGCACAACATGGTGCTCCACCTGCCTGGTGAGAGGTCACTGTCTGAGAAGAGGGGGCAGGCCGGCACAAGACGGAAAGCAGCGGTATGCTTGCAGCAGGAGTTATTGCGACCCCAAGGTGGCCTGTAACCGAATAGCTGCAATGAGCCTCGCAAAGTGTGTGTCACAGGGCCCCCTGAAGTGTGTATAATTTCTCAGCTATTTGGTTGGCAATGGTATTGGTTTTAAATTAGCAGTTGTAGCGCGATCAAGACCATCTGCCTGCCTGAGCCCTGTAGCAGCAGTTCACACACGGTACTTGACAGGAGCCTGCCAGTGGTGTCTTTCAGCAGAAGAGCATTGGATAAGCTCTCTGTGACAACCCTGCAGAGGTGTGATCTGTGTGTCTGAGGTAAGGGGAGGCGGCTGACCTGGGTATCATTATTTTTTGGGTGACTGAGTCGAGGAGTAATGTTGAATTAATGCTGCTTGCTGTGAGTGACCTGCGTGCCTCAGCTGCCTAATGCTCAGCTACTTATCCACGAGTCAGCTGTGTTGACCTCCTTTAATTTTAAATGTAGCCATCTTATATGTGCTTCTTGCTGCTGGGCTGGGCAGGTAGAGGTGTCCGATTTCGGGGTAATCATGATTTTTATTAGGGTTGATGAGACTTGTTTTAATAGACTAGAGTGCCATGGCTGCCGGCTCACATTGACTGCCTCTTAGGCTGAAGATTGCCCAGTGTCTGTCTTGTCTGCGGCGGTGTCCACAAGTCAGCTGACTGTGTAACTTAATTTTGGGGCAGCTGACAAGGTGTGTTGTTCAGGAGCGTCAGCTATGGCTACAACTGAAGATAGTGGGAAGAAGTGAGCTTAGAATTGTGCCCGTTACAGAATTAAAACTGGAGTTAATTGCTAGGTTTTAGGTTATGTGCAATACTCCTTGTGTGCGGTGTTCCTATGTGCGACATTTCAATACTTGAGTTGTGGCACTTACACAGTTAATAGAATAAAGCAGTTATGTACATGCAACGTAGTTTATTTAAGTAACGACTCACCTATTTGCAATGTGATGCTCTAGAATGGATGTTGAAACACCTGTGATGTTTATGCAAGATTTACAATGAATAATGCATATGAATAGTGTCATGCCATCCTCACAATCACTCCGTAAATCCTGTGTCTGCCTTTTTAGGTCGAGCATTCAAGACCTCTTGTATATACTTTAGTATATACCTATATGTGTATGTACTATGTGGGCTCTGGAGATCAGCCATAGGACTTGTCTTCTTCCGCTTAGGGACTTTTTTTCTGTTCAATTGCCTCTATTTAACTGTCTTGATAGAAAACGACCAGCAGAGGTCAGTAAAAAAACATTATCACTTTAGCTTTCTCTAGATTCCAGTCCATAGAAATGATCTTCCACTGG
Organism: Lissotriton helveticus; assembly: GCF_964261635.1. Lineage (NCBI taxonomy): Eukaryota > Metazoa > Chordata > Amphibia > Caudata > Salamandridae > Lissotriton > Lissotriton helveticus. Next base: position 287,961,305 of record NC_136062.1, read on the forward strand.
CACCCGTAGACAATAAAAAAAAATTAAAATCTTGCATTTTCAGTAATATGACCACTGAAGGCTATGATTTGATATTAAAAACAGAGCTTTGGACTATACCTTTTTCGGCTGAAAGGCAATATGTCTTTCCATGTGTTCCCATACCGGACATGTCACGCAGTTTGGTGCTTACTTTCCCTCCATGTTAAAGAACAGTAGATGTTTCAGCACCCAGGCTAATGTGCTGAATAGCTAAATACATATAAGGTCCCAAAGGTGATACCGATTGCATTCAATAAATCAAATGAAACTGATTGCATCAATCAATCAATCATACTATTTGTAGAGCGCATTACTTTCCGTCTTGGCGGCGAGGTGGGAGAATGATCTGCCGCCGGAGGTCGCTCTTTGGATGCGGGGGACTGTAGCGAGGACGGTGGAGCGAAACTGGCGGTTGGGTGTGTAGAAGCTGAGGCGTCTGTTGAGGTATGCAGATCCGGTGTTGTGGAGTGCTTTGTGTGCGTGGGTGAGGAGCTTGATGGTGATCCTCTTGTTGACGGCGAGCCAGTGCAGGTCTCTCAGGTGGGGTTTGATGTGGCTGCGGCGAGGGATGTCAAGGATCAGGCGTGCAGAGGCGTTCTGAATGTGTCGAAGTCATTTCAGGAGTTTGGCCGAGGCTCCTGCGTAGAGGGCGTTTCCGTAGTCCAACCTGCTGCTGACGAGGGCATGGGTGACCGTTCTTCTTGTTTTGGTGGGGATCCACCTGTAGATCTTGCGGAGCATGCAGAGGGTGTTGAAACAGGAGGATGAGACAGCGTTGACCTGCTTTGTCATGGAGAAGGTGGAGTCAAGGATGAACCCTAAGTTGTGTGCGTGGTCGGTGGGTGTTGGAGCTGTTCCCAGTACGGTCGGCCACCAGGAATTGTCCCAGGCCGAGGGGGTGGATCAGAGGATGGAGACTTCCGTCTTGTCCGAGTTTAGATTCAGTTGGCTGTTCTTCATCCACTCGGCGATGGCTTTCATTCCTTCGTGGAGGTTGGTTTTGGTGGTGTGGGGGTTCTTGGTGAGGGAGAGGATCAACTGGGTGTCGTCTGTGTAGGAGATGATGTTGAGGTCATGCAGTCGGGCGACATGGTGAGCGGTGCCATGTAGATGTTGAACAGTGTTGGGCTGAGGGATGAGCCCTGGGGTACGCCGCAGATGATCTTGGTGGCTTCGCAGCTGAAAGGGGGAGGCAGACGTTCTTGGTTCTGCCAGAGAGGAAGGAGGTGGTCCAGTCCAGGGCCTTCTCATGGATCCCAGCGTCGTGGAGGCGTTTGCGGTGGCAGACCGTGTCGAAGGAGGCTGACAGGTCCAGGAGGATGAGGGCCGCTGTTTCTCCGTTGTCTAACATGGCCCTGATGTCATCGGTGGCGGAGATGAAGACAGTTTTGGTGCTGTGGTTGCTGCGGAACCCCGACTGGGACGCGTCCAGGATGCTGTACCTCCAGAGGTAGCAGGTCAGTTGTTTGTTGATGGTCTTCTCAATGGAGAAGGGAGATTGTCCGGAAGTTCTTGAGGTCCTTGGGGTCCACCTTGGATTTTTTTGAGTAAGGCTTCCAGCTCTACGGGAAGGTTGCTGTCTCGAAGGAGATGTTGATGGCTTTCCGGAAATGGGGTGCGATGGTGGTGCTGGCTTTGTTGAAGATGTGGTGTGGACATGGGTCTGATGGAGATCCGGAGTGGAGGGTGTTCATGATTTTGATGGTGTCGTCGTTGTTTATGTTGGTCCAGGAAAGCAGGGGGTCGGTGCGGATGGTGGTCGTGGGGGCGGAGGTCTCAGTGGTTGTGGGGGCGGAGGTCTCAGTGGTTGTAGGGGCGTTAAAGCTGTGGTGGATGTCTGCGATCTTGCGATTGAAGAAGGTGGCAAGGGAGTCGCACAGGTCTTGCGAAGGTGGGATGTCGTTGGTGTTGGAGCTGGGGTTGGAGAGTTCCTTCACGATGTTGAAGAGCTCTTTGCTGTTGTGTGCGTTGTTGTCTAGGTGGGCCCTTTTGGAGGATCTGATGAGGTGATGGTGTCTGCGGGTGGCGTTCTTGTGGGCTGCGTAGCTGTCCGGTGTTCGTTCACGTGCCATTTCTTCTCTAGCTTTCGGCAGGTTTGCTTGGAGGCCAGGAGGTCTTAAGTGAACCAGCTGGCTATGTTGCTGGTGTGACTGTTGGAGGGTTTCTAGATCGCAGTAACGGTGTTGGCGCAGTCGTCGATCCACTATCTGAGGTTGCGGGCAGTGGTGTCGGGGTCGGTGGGGTCAGCGGGTGGACTCCAGGCGAGGGTGGTGGTCAGCTGGTCTTTGGTGACTTTGCTCCGCAGCGGATCTGTTGGGTGCGGTGGTGCGTGGTGGGTTTCTGGAAGGTGAAGTGGATTCAGCAATGGTCGGTCCAGTGGAGTTCGGTGGTGTGGTTGAAGGAGACCTGGGCGCGGTCCAGGCGCGGACGGGCACAGATGGGCTTGCCTTAGGCGCGCCTTCGGCCGCCATAAGAAGGGGAGGTGGGAGGGAGAAGGCAGCTGGGAGGAGGGAGCGGATGAATGGGGGTGCAGCGGCGGGAGAACGGGGGCAGGAATGGCGAAGGAAAAAGAAGGCAAAGGGGCACAGGGCACATAATAAAAACGGGGAACAAGGAAGAAGAAACGCTAAACAACAAATAAGGCAATACAATTACAAATACGAGGAAACAGAGGCAAAAGGGCACGGGGCACAGAATGAAAAACGGGGAACAAGGAGGAAGAAACGCTGAACAAATAAGGAGAAACACTAAACAAATAAGGCAAAGCCTGTTAACCTGCTTGTTACACACATGAGGGTGTTTAGGTTTAAAAGTTTTGGTGATCGAACACTGTAGGGCCAAAGACCAGAAAAGTTTACATTGAGGGTGGAATGCGCTGCCTGTAATCAGTTCTATACATGCCCGTGTGCTCATCTCTGCTACCTCTGACTGAGGGAAAGAGAACAATTGGAGCAGAGGGAGATAGGGCTTGACAGTCTGACTTATGGTACCATGGTCAAACAAAGAATAACTTGATGCTTAGTGTATGGCCTCATGTTTAATTTTGCATGCCAGAAAGTGTCTCTCATCGTCGTTGAATTTCATTCATAATGACACTGAAATTATGAAAATGTCACTCACATATAAGCAATCTGAAACCTTGGCAGCTATGGACACCACATCAGCATAGAACAGCCACGTCTTCATAAGTTTAAAACAAAAATATTTTGATGATTTGTATAACACGGCCAAAGGTTTTATGAGGATTCATTCACCTGGCCGCTACTAGCATTTAAAGTTTCTCGTGGTGCAGCGACCACGCTCCAGCATCGATGGTTTTGAATTCCCAGCAGCCCTGATAAGAGCTCTTTAGAGGTCTCGGGAGATGATTAACTGATATGTTCAACAATGTCAACTCGAAATGATTCACGAGATAAAGAAAAACACACACAAAATCCTCTTTAAGCACATAAGTAATATTCTGTTACTTCCTAATACTGTCAATTATAACAAATGTGTATATTGAGGCGGGGGAACACACTGATAAGGTTGGTGGAAACGTCTGATGATTTGTCAGTGGCGACTGTACTAATTCTAAACAGACCGAGCTACTCCATGGATTGATTGGACATTACTATGGACTTACTGAACTGTTGTCCTTCTTTGTAGGTTAGTAAAAGTTAATTTAAAAAAAAGAAATGTAGCCAAAGGAGGGAGGTAGTACGAACAATGTTAGCAGAAACAAGAATCGGCAAAGACAAAAGTTTTGGTTTTACATACTGAAATGCACAAGCAGCTTCATTCATCGACATCACAAATATAGCAATGGGAATCAGCAATACAACTCCAATCACACACACAGGACAAGGTGTATGTAACACTAGCAGCAGCAGCGGAGGAAGCCTTATTTTCACACACAGAAAAGATGCAGAAGGTGAAGCAGCAGTGGACACATCTGCTGTCCATCATCTTCAAGTTCCCATATCGGATTGCCTCAAGGTGGATTAATAGGACAAGGCTTTAGGGAAAGCACAAGGAGACACATGCAGAAGAAAACAAACATTGTGCTACAACTAAGCAACTACAATTATGCACATCACGATCTAGACAGGATTTATACAGCGCCTACCACCCAGTTAGGGTCTCACTGTTAGGGTAACATTTGTAGTATGGAGTGCATTTCTCAAGGTCACCTCTTGAGTGTTGTGCTCAATTCAGAGGCCAGCTCTGCCTTACTATGTCCTGGAGATCCCCTCTGGAGTTTTGTGTCCAGTTTGAGAGTTCGCAGTAGTCTGTTGTTCCAGATTCTGGAGGCTGCCTTTGGAGAACAGTGCTCAATTCTAAAGTCCATCTTAGGGGTGCTCTCGCCAGTTCAAAAGGACAACTGCGTAAAGTCTGTATACTTTTATTTTATTTAATCATACAATGTTTTGTATGATTCACAGCACTAAGAGTGTTTACGTTTCCGGGCCCTGAACTCCTTAGTTTATACCTCAAACCATGCATTGGTCTCTGGGTTAGACAAAGTGCTGGAAGATCAGATGCGAAAAGGCCGAGAGTTTATAATTAAAATAACTTGTTATATAGCATTTCACATCACACTTATTCATTTCTTAGTGATGTAATGAACAATTCTACTATTAGCCAATTTATTAGCAATCAAAACCACATCCAGGGTAATATGCTCCACTCGAGAGGCGTAATTTGGAACATTGTTTTAAGCTACGGAAGCCACCACTAGAGTAATGTATCTGGTTTTGGAGAGATAATCTGAAATATTGTTCTGGAGGACGCAGAAGAACCATGGCAGGAGGTACCACCACAAGCACGTTTTTAGTTCTAGAGGAAACATCTGAATTGTTGCCTCTCCTGAAATATTTCATCCAGTTTTGAAGGCCTTATCAGGACTATTGTGCCTAGTTTTGGAAAACTCATCTTAGGTTTTGGGTTCAGTTATGGAAGCCTCTTCGCATGACATTATTCCAGTTAGAGACGTGCTGATCAGTTGCGTGGCCTCACCTGGAATGAGGAGTCTCGTCCTGGAACGCACCTCTGTTGCATTTTGTCCAGTTCTGAAGGCCAGTTCCAGGGTACTGTGCACGGTGCTACAAGCCAAATCTGGCATACTGTATGGAGTTCTGAAGATCACATTTGAAGTGCAGTTTAATTTTTTTATTTATTCATAGGTGATTTTGTGTGAGAGTATGGATGTGGCAGTGAGTGGCAGTGAGTGGGTGGGTGGATGGATGGATGGATGGATGGATGGATGGATGGATGGATGGATGGATGGATGGATGGATGGATGGATGGGCTAGTAGCAAATGAATGTGTAATTTGAGTTGGTGATTAACTGTGTATATAAACATACTCGTTCAATGATGCATACTGTTCAATGAAAAACCAGAAGAATTAATGGTTACGTGAATAGGCTGTTGAATAAATGAGGACATTGGTGGGTCAATGAGGGAAGTTGAGTTAGTGCATTAATGAGAAGTTGGATAAATGTATGCTTTATACGGGTTACACTAGGGTGTGCTCTGCAAAAAAGGAAGTCAGAAGGATAGTTACCACAAATGCTATGCCAAACCCAGACGCACAGCAACCCAAAGCTACAACACTGGTAGCTCATGCTTGGCATTCTTATTCCAAAACGCATAATTCATTCGGTCCCAGTGCTCCATGTCTGGGCTTGCCTGGCAGTGCTGCCCATTCTGATAGTCGCAGAAGGCACATATATTTCTCAACAAGCCCAAACCCAAGTTTGCCAGTGAAAGTGGTAGTATAAAGCTGTACAGGTTTTGATAATGAGGACGGAGTGGCTGACCTGCTCCTCGGAAAGCCTCAGTCAGAAATAAGGAAAACTAATGACAATCACATCTCTTCCTGTGAAGCATCAATATAAATAAGTGCACTATGTTTATGGCAAAGTCCCCTATTGAGCGCTCTTTGTACCAAGGCAGGTTAAGTTACGTGGTATGTCACTTCCGGACATATTGTATAAATCGCAATGCATATTGCTTCTTACGTACTCTGTCTGATGATAAAACGTGTTGCTGCATAACTATGTTCCTTCAAGTGGCTATATCCTCTAGGAAAACAATGCTAGATTATGAACTACTTTTTCTCGCATTCCAATGTTTTAAACATCTAATGACTAATGAAATATGATGTTCGTGTATATTTAGGTCTCGGCTGGCGTGGGCTGCGCACATGCGCAGTCTCCCTGGCGAGATTTAATGATTTAGAGGAACTTCAGACATGGGCTTTAAGCCCGCCCCTCTTTTCCATTAGCTGGCATCACTGTTTCTGCTAAATGGTGGCCAGCCATTGGAAAAGAGCTTTTGATGACGTGAACTTTTCTCTTTTTGAGACAGCCCACTTGGACGGGCTCGCCTGCTTTCCTTCTGAAGTAAAAGGTTTCTTATCTTTATGGGGCCATGTTTAAACACTTGGCCCCATAAAGATAAGAAACCTTTTACTTAAGAAGGAAAGCAGGCGAGTCCGTCCAAGTGGGCCGTCTCAAAAAGAGAAAAGCTGTTTCCAATGCTCCTCAAATACTTTATCCAATGTATCCTCCATCATTTCTGACCCCAGTACGCCCACGCCAATTGTACTGAAGCATGTCCTCTTCCCAGTCATCGCATCTCCGGCAGCCCAGCTACGTTCCTCGGCAGATAGCCCTCCCTTTCTTCTGTTCAGCATGCCCGATCCTCTCAGCGTGCCCTTCGCTTCAGCCTCTATCCAACTTGCCCTTTCCACTGTCTCTCCATAGCCATGCGCCCTCTACTCGTGTCCCCCTGCTTACCGGCTCTCCACTCCCGTTTGCACATACACTCCCGGATTTTCCCCTCTCCCCGACGCCCTTGTTCTCCGCTGCGCCCAGTGTCAGGCGACACCATGTGCCAGTACTGTGGGCAAGGGGCAGGGCAGTACTCCCTTACCTTGGGCTTCAGTGATGCGGACTCATTGAGCCCTCTGTGCGAAGTGGCGGGTGCATCCTGCTGGCCGTGGAGCTGTGCAGCCTGCCAGCCTCTGACGCCGCTCCCGAACTCTGCAGGACAGCGAGGAGCCCGAGCACATCCTCCATACAACGGAGCGCAGCTCGACCGTGAGGAAAACCAGGCCTGGAATTCTGGAATGGGCCTAACCGGTGTGAGCTGGGGGAGCACCCTTCCCGAGGGTAGACGTGGCAGCAATGCCATTTACACCACTCACAGACGGGATTGTCTCCGAGGGCACTGGCAGACGCAGGGGAGCCCAGCTCACTTGAGACGTGAGTACGACTGGCAGGTCACACGGGCAGATATCATTGAGGTCATTAATATCAACTTTCACATTTATTGACTTAACAGCATTGACCACCAACATACCATCTTATGGAACTATACTTTCATCATTCTGATCAAGATCTCCGGTCCAGATGGTTAGAAATGTAAAATAAATGCATAAGTATAACCACAATCATTTTATACAATTCCGAACAGAACCATTCTGTGTTCTCAGTTTTTGCTTTTACTTACTGTCTGCTCTGAATTTTAAAGTCTATAACTCTGACCAGTTCTGCTTGCTCTCATCTCAGCCATCTTTCAGCTGATTGCCCACATTCATTACTTTCCGTTCACGCGCTGGCTCTTTCGCCGACACTTGCTGCATAGCCGCTCTCTTGCTGTCTCGCATTCATGCGCTGTTGAATTTCAAACCAGTCTGTCACCATGTGTAAAGTCATAAGAAGAATTCGGAGTTGCACTTTATGCAAAAATAAACATGTGGTCTTGGGGAAAAATAAATCATTGGTAACTTAAATGTGACCATTTGTTTCTTTTCTCTATTTTGGCAAGTTTCGTTTTCTCAAGTTTGTGTAGCGATTTTCACTGTCCAGTTGAGCACGATGAAAGAAATGCATTAGGTACTTTGGCTTTCCAATGATTTCACAATGTAAATGCACAATTACAGAACCCATCTTTGCAACAGAGACATTAAATACTACAGCAGTTCGTCTGAGCGGCAAGTTAAGTTGGGCGCAATAAGGCTTCAGTCCAGCTCTTCATGCTACATAGGTCGATAAAACGAGAGCAGCTCAATATGGCGTGTTCATAAAATTTGACCCAGGTCCTGTTTGTAGCTCAAACGTGTAAATAAGCGCTATACAGAACAAGTTCATAACTGCTATACAGCACAAGTTATCTATTTCTTGTCATTTCAGTCCAGCCCCAGCCTTGGCCGGGTAGTGTGGGAAGGTTTAACGCTACCGAGGTGTAGTTTTATCATGGTCGAAGCAGGTGCCCTCTACACCCAACAACAGCCAGTCCCCACCACTGTTGCTAAAACCAGGCATTGGCAGATCATGTGACGCATTTCTGTTGGGAGTCTGTCCCAAAGCCAACCAATCCTTGATCTCTGTCTGGATTAGTTTATTTGATCTGCGCTTCTCACAGGCCGGTGGGTTGGGGCAGTGTCAGACAGAGGTGCAGTCCTGAGACTGACTTTCAAAGTTTGAGTAAAATGTAGCACTTCGAAGCACCCAACATGGAGCACTTAGAGCTGTACAAAAAGGAAGTTACTCCTAGGGACGGTGTACACCGTGGATGGAGTTTGTGAGGTCCCTTTAAGGGGGTCTTGGGTCCGGCAGAAGAAACATTAATTAAAGGGCTAGACTAAAAAACCACAAAGCGCAGAATTCTGTAAGGATTCACAGGTACATAAATAGAACAGTTCCTGATAGGATTAAGGAATCCATCAGGTGATGGTCCTTAGGGGACCAAAGTTGTACCTCAAACACTTTGGTGATGTTTAGCCACTGGGTTTTCCATATACCTGACCTGTGGCAGTAGCATCTTCTGGGGAGTGTGCAGGTTTTCCCTGTTTGTTCAGAACTTCTCCACTTTTACTACAGTGATTATAAACATAACTTTGTCCCAGGGTGCCAGGCAGGCTAAGGGGGAGCAGGGTTCCTAGGGCGTTCCTGGCCCTGTAGTTTGTGGCTTTGAGAGAAACTCATTTAGGTTGTGACCCTGCTGCTGACTTTCCAGTTAAAACCGTCCAGTGTTGCCCCCTTGTCCAACAAGCATTGAAAATGCAATAGGTCTCGCCTTTTATTAAGTTAAAGCCATTTGCTTTGCTAATGGTATTGTATAGCAAAGCAAATGGCTTTAACGTAATCAAAGGGGAGACCTATTGCATTTTTAATACTTGTTTTATAATGCTGTTTAATGGCTATTTCATAGCCTAATAAAGAAAGAAATTGAATTGAAATTAATGAATGAATGAATGAAATTATATTTATATAGCGCGTTTCTACCCTAAGGCCTCATAGCGCTTGTGGACTGCTTAGGGATCACAATGCTGAACACAGAAAATAAGAACACAAGTTAATCAAACTGTCTCTCGGTGCAGGTAAAAGAATCCCATAAAGTTGCCAGGAATGCTATCTAGTCATATGGTAAACAATTACCTATATGGCCTCATACAGAAGGAATTAAAGATGGTGAGGTCCCGTATGAGCAATGAAGATAAATGTTTGCTTGAAATCAAACATCTCTTCGTGGGGTATTAAAGTAATACAAGTTTCTATCAAAAGCAAAGTTATCTCTCTGCCAAAACAAGCGAAAGTATATTTCACTGAAATTTAAGATACAAATAGCCATCACTGGCAACTTGGACACTATCTAATGACTCTGGGTCACATGACTGCAAATACGTGGGTATTCTCCAGGTGGTGATTATTCTTATTCTCCGAGGTGATGTCAAAAGTAAAAGATCAAATAGCGATGAAAGTAAATGAAAACCCTTGCTATGTTAAGCAGCATCCCATGCACCTGTCCTAGACGTCAGCCCCAAGCCGAGCAGAGCAACGCACAAAGCAATATATAGTAAACATGAACAAGTTCATGAGACAAGGAATGCACAATCTTCATGACAATAGACCCATCACACGTTGTAGGATTTCTAGAGACACAACGAAATACTACATAAATGGGTAGAATAGAGAGGTCTTTAAAAAAGCACAAATGAAGGATTCATTGTTTGAGGATTACCTGTTCTGCCCATCAGCCTTTTCTAGTTTTTCTTGCAGCTGTATCCAGTCAATAAGCGCCTTGAAATCTCTTACATAATTATCGAGCATCATTAAAACCTCCTGCAAACCAAATACATCAGAACGTATTAGGAATCATTTAACTGCATTCATAGCCATGAGCGTTTTATGCCAAGAGATTCATGTGATATTAATCCTCATAACTAAGCTTTAATGGAATTAATCTGGTACAGTTGGCGGATCTTGCAGCACCCCAAGTACAGTAGGTAGACTTGACAGATGAAATAAGGATACAGTTCCATTGTGCCCAGATACTGCAGATAGTATACAGAGATATTTTAAGGCATTTAGAACATAACATAACATGCATATTTACACATTAGGGGGCAGCTTTCGGTACTGATAACTAAAATATCTATGCGAGCAGAACTTGAGGCTCCATCTGGAGACCACCTGAGTACAGTGTCCCGGTTTGTCAGGTCATACTAACAATTAATACTTATACATCATGTAAGCAGAACATAAGAAAGTAAAAAAGATGTTGACCAGTGCTTTTGAACGACCGTTTAGAGTGGGAAGGACAACCATTTGAGGAAGCTAAGCTTCAGCTGGAGTTTTCTCAAAATGCCAATAAAGACCCAATTAAAAAAAAATATAAAACAGATAGTAGATGTAGGTGGAAGAAAGAAGTATGAAATGGAATCAAGACTAAGGGGCTGTAGAATTCGATCAACCCAACATTTGAAACAGGCCCGAAAAAACAAATGGACACCTACATTCTTTTTCCCTTTTTAGATTTCGCCAGGCGTTAGCAGCACGCATGCGCTGCTCTCGCCATGCGAGGGCTTCTTGGAATCAATACGGTTCCAGAAGTCGTGTGTCCGCTCCGCCTGCAATTGTCTTTGGCGTCCGTCGGTTTTCATAACTAATTATGCTGAAAATGCCTAGTTGATTTTACAGGAGGGTTTTTAGTCCCTCCCGGTTGCCACCCTGCCCGCTTTACGCCACGCCCACCAGGACTGGATGTTTTACTGGTGGCGTGAGACGGGGCTTTAATCTTTACTCAACAATCGAGAGCGGAGGGCTTGAGTTGCTATTTATTTAATTGTTGCATTAAAATGTTTTACATAGCTCACCTCACAAGCTGTGAGGGGTTCTTGGCGCATTTTAAACATTAGTTGCTGCACGCCGCGTCTCGGTCGCTTTAGCTCACAATGAACAGCGCATAACATAAAAGAAATAAAGGAATCCGTTCCGAGATTGAGGGTGCTATGCCGTGATAGTTCATTGTGCAGAGTGGGCGTTGATGGGGAGATCTCTGTATACAGGCCACAAGTATATCTCTTGCAAGCGCAGACCCAGCCTTTCATGCTTGCGGCCTCGATTACAAGTCTATATAGCGCTTAAATCCCCAAGACACCGACAGGTGTTTTCTGGGACTCCGCAATTTTGTAGGTTGGGTGGTGATAGCAGTAAAGATGTTAGTGCCGCAAACTGATGGTGGCGGTCACTTTAGTGGTGGGCGAAGTGATGGGATGTAGGGAGGTGATCGCGATTGGCGTATGTGCTTGGGAGCACTCAGGGGCAGCGGTGACGGCGTCGCTGGCGTGGATAGTGGGCGTGACTTTGGAGGGAAATGGTGATAGTGGTGAGGGAGAGGACTGTTGATGGGAGGATGAGTGTGGTAATGGAGGTGGTGATGGAAATGGACACGGAGAAGGTGGCTATGGGGTGAATTGTGTGCTGGAGAGGTGTGTGGGAAGATGCAGGTGAGGGCGCTAGAGGATGGTAGTGGCTCTTTTGGGCCAGCAGTGGAGGTGGTGGTGTAGGAACGGAGATGAGGGTGCTGGTTAGGGTGGGGATGGGGCTGGTTTGGATTGAAGCTGGCACTTGTTATTTTGGGGGCTGTGGGAATTGTGGCTGGGTTATTGTTGCTTAAATTTTTTTTTACATAGCTCACCCCACAAGCTGTGAGGGTTCTTGGCGAGTTTTAAACATTAGTTGCTGCACGGCGCGTCTCGGTCGCTTTAGCTCACAATGAACAGCAAAGAGCATAACATAAAAGAAATAAAGGAATCCGTTCCGAGAGTGAGGGTGCTATGCTGTGGTAGTTCATGGTGCAGAGTGGGCGTTGATGGGGAGATCCCTGTATACAGGCCACAAGTATATCTCTTGCGAGCGCGGACCCTGCCTTTCATGCTTGTGGCATCGATAACAAGTCTATGTAGTGCTTAAACCCCGAGACACTGACAGGTGCTTTCCGGGACTCTGGAGTTGTGTAGGTTGAGTGGTAAACGCAGTAAAGATGTTAGTGACGCAAAGTGATGGCAGCGGTCAGGTTTTTTTACATTTACAAACAGGAAAACACTACACGTTTCTTGGGGTTTAGGACGAATACTTTGTGCTCAAGTTACAACTATATTTGAGTAAGCATTAATTTTTTTAAAGTCTTGTTTATACACTTTTAGCAAAATGCTTTTAGGTTTTCAGTTTTTTTTCTTGCTTTGTTAATGTTTTTTTACTTATATTGGGGTCTCGCCTATCATTACGTTAAAGCCATTTGCTTTGCTGTACAATACCATTAGCAAAGCAAATGGCTTTACCTTTATGAAAGGCGAGACCTATTGCATTTTCAATGCTTGTTTAAGCAATATAATCAATCCTGGCATTGTAGAACTCTTTAGCGTTAATCTACTAGGTACTATTAAGTCAGGTTCTCCAACTTATTAGTATGCTTGCCACTGCTGCTTTCTTAATGTATGCTCGATTGATCTAAGTGAACTAACCTACATACCCTTGATGTACGGCACCTACATCTCGGTGCTCCTCATCTCCCACTCATCAAGGAAATTCCTGTAAAACCCTGATTAAGGCTGTGTAGCTTGACTTGCACCTACACGTGATAATACTCCTTGTTTAATATAAAATTTTAAAAGACTTCCGTTTTGCAATGTAATAGCCATCGGTCTGAGTATTCATCCGTCAAAAACACCTGCATTTCTGCACAACTGTCTTGTTCAATTAGTCTTTCCTTTATTGCAGTGACCTTGCCACGTGTACCTCATGTACAGTGATATGGTGTGAGCCTTACAACGCTTAAAAATGCTAAGCATAATTCTTACATTAGTTTTTTTTAATAGAATATAAACTTTCAAGTTACAATTAGCTAAGAGGAGATTGTTCAATCTGCTCCTTTAAAGTCAATACAATATTGAGATTTTAAACGTGCCTTTCTTGTAAGTCAGACGCACAAGGTACTTACCTTCGGTAACTATATATCTGCAAGAAACAGTAGTAAGTGTTAGATTCCTTACCTTAGAATATCCCCAGGCGTCAGACTGGATCCGGAAAGTTTTGCATTGCAGTACCCCTGCGCGTCGGTAGGTGTCGTCTGCAGCTCCGCGTCTGTCATCGGCGTTGTGATCGCCGGGATGACATCGTTGAATACTTAGACACCGCCCCCGCACGCTGACGTCAGTTCTTGTACATAGATTTCCGCGCCAGGAACGCAGAGCCATGCCAGAGACCGACACTGGTGCTATGAAAGTAGGCCCCTGAAAGGGATGTCCTTAACCCTAGATATAGGTTCGCAGAACAGGGAGGATGGGTGGGGCAGTAAAGAATCTAACACTAACTACTGTTTCTTACAGATATATTGTTACCGAAGGTAAGTAACTTGTGTATCTGAAAGAAACAGGTTAGTGTTAGATTCCTTACCTTAGAATAGATACCCCAGCAATACCAACCCCGGTTGTGGGTCTGCGAACCAAGATCACACCAGAAAGTCCTGGAGAGCGGAACGGCCGAAGAAGCCATCTCTCTGCACTTGGCTGTCCAGGCAGTAGTGTCTAGCAAACGTGTGCAGCGAGGCCCACGTAGCTGCCTGACAGATGTCCTGCAATGGGGACTCCCCGACCCAGGGCAGTAGTAGCTGCTGTGGCCCGAGTGGAATGGGCCCTCAGCCCAACAGGGGCTCCCTTCTAGCTAAGGAGTAACAGACCTTGATGCACAACACGACTCACCAAGAGATGGTTCGTTTGTGCACAGCCCGTCCCTTGTTCGCGCCCACGTAACCAACAAAGAGCTGGTCGTCCACCCGGAAATGGCGTGTGCGATCAAGGTAGAAGGAGAGCGCACGTTTTGGGTCAAGACAGTGGAGCCTCTCTTCCTCCTTCGAAGGATGCGGAGGCGGAAAGAAGGTGGGAAAAGTGATGGACTGCCCAATGTGAAAGGCCGTAACCACCTTGGGCAGGAAAGAAGGACGAGTTTTTAAAACAACTTTGTTCGGATGGACAGAAAGGAAAGGAGGCTTTAGAAGATAGAGCCTGGAGCTCACTCACTCTCCTGGCAGAGGTGATGGCAACCAGGAATGCAGTCTTATGGGTCAGAAGACGAATAGGGCAATTGTGAAGTGGCTTGAAAGGAGCGCACATCAGATAGGTTAGAACAAGGTTCAAGTCCCACTGAGGCATCACAAAAGGAACAGGAGGAAACATGTGCGTGATGCCTTTCAAGAATCTATTTACAACAGGGGACTTGAAAAGAGAAGGCTGTTCAGGAAGCCTCAAGAAGGCTGAAATGGCAGAGAGGTAGCCCTTAAGAGTGCCCAGAGCAGAGCCCTGCTGGGAAAAAGAAAGGAGGAAGAGGAGAACCTCAGAAAGGGGGGCAGAGAGTGGATCCACAGCCTTTGCTGTGCACCATGCCACAAATGTGTTCCACCTACAGGCGTATACCGATTTTGTGAAGTGACGCCTGGCTGCCAGAATCACATCACAAACTTCAGGAGGCAAGTCAAATGGTCTCAACTGCCGCCGCTCAATCTCCACGCATGGAGGTGGAGGCTGGACAGGTTCGGGTGGAGGACCGTCCTCTGCTGCTGCGACAGAAGGTCGTCCTGAAGAGGCAGACGAATCGGGGGATCGACTGACATGCTGAGTAGCTCGGGATACCAGTATCTTCGTGCCCAGTCCGGAGCCACAAGGATGACTTGGGCCCGGTCGTGCCTGATCTTCTTCAGCATTTGGGCAAAAGTGGTATAGGTAGAAAGGGGTACAAAAGGGGATGATGGACGGAGCGTTTGAGCAAATCAAACACTCACCCCCAGTCAACTGATCTGGGTTTAATCCATCACCATTCTTTAGCCCACTCGGCCACCCCATTTCAGACATGGCAATATGCAAATCAGTCTGACCCTTTGCCTCATGGGAAAAGTCCAGCCCGAACTGCCAAGCCATGTCTTCCATGGACCGGAAACAAGCATCCTGGGACCGGTTTCGGATTCATAATCCTCATCAGCCAGGCTATCTTGAATCCAGTGGCCAAGTGAGCAAGGGACTCACGTCTGAGCATACCCTGCCACACTTAGGGCGAACAAAGCGATACAAAAGGGGATGATGGACGGAGCGTTTGAGCAAATCAAACACTCACCCCCAGTCAACTGATCTGGGTTTAATCCATCACCATTCTTTAGCCCACTCGGCCACCCCATTTCAGACATGGCAATATGCAAATCAGTCTGACCCTTTGCCTCATGGGAAAAGTCCAGCCCGAACTGCCAAGCCATGTCTTCCATGGACCGGAAACAAGCATCCTGGGACCGGGGTACCTCAGACCGCAGCTCCACTCGCGACGAAAAGTGTCTCAGAGCGAGTGCTGCCTTGGAAATTTCAACGTGCAGAACTGATGACATTGCGCGTTCTCTTCGGTGGCGAATAGATCTAACCAAGGCGCTTCCCACTGCTGAAAGAGGCCTTGCGCCACGTCCGAGTTCAGACGCCATTCGTGATCCATCATGCACCGGCAGCAGAGTTCATCCGCCCTGGCGTTCAGGGAACCTGCCAGGTGTTGAACCAACAGGGTGACGCCCTGGTATTGCAGCCATTGCCAGAGGCGCAGAGCCTCCTGGCAAAGGGTCCACGATCCCACCCCACCCTGTTTGAAGCAATACCACATGGCGGTGGTGTTGTCCATGAACACCTGCACCGGCAGGACGGGGATGTGGAAATATGCATCCTGCAAATCCAACGCTACCCATCCAGTCTTCTGGGTCCAGGGCAACCAGGACCTGAGCCAAAGTCAGCATCTTGCACTTCTCCCTCCGGAGGAAGCCGTTGACGCTCCGAAGGTCCAAGATAGGGCGTAAACCTCCTTTGCCCTTCTTGGGTACCAGAAAGTAGTGGGAATAGCAACCACGTCCCACTTCTGGCCCAGTAACGCGCTCGACAGCCCCCTTGGCCCAGAGGGCCGTAACTTCCTCCTGTAGAAGTCGCAAGTGAGCCCACGACATGCGGTGCTACTGAGGTGGCATGGCTGGAGGGGTCGCCTCGAAGGGGAGGGAGTAGCCCCTTCGGACGATTTGCAGCACCCACCTGTCCGATGTGATGGAGCGCCAGTGAAGGAGGTGATGGCGAATCCTGCCCCCACTGGCGTCGAATAGGCCTCAAAATTCGGACTAGGAGGATTTTGAGGCAGATGCTGCAGGTGCGGGTGAGGACTGACCTTGCCGGTGTCCCCGGCATCGCCACGGCCGTTACCATGTCCGCGACCGCGTTGAGGTTGGTTCTGCGGCCTGTGGCTAGCTGGACGTGTGGGGGCGCCCATTCCTTGGCCACAAATGGGACGAAAGGCAGAAGTTTGCTGGCGTTGGCCGAGGCCCAAGGACTTGGCCGTAGCCCTGGAGTTCTTGAAACGCTCCAGCGCACTGCCTGCCTTGTCGCCAAAGAGGCGACGGCCATCAAAGGGCATGTCCATAAGGGAGGCTTGGACATCCCCCGAAAAGTTGGCAGACCTCAACCAGGCGTGGCGGCGAACCGCCACCGTCGTCGCAATCGCCCTGCCCAGCAAGTCCGTGGTATCCAGTCCACACCGAATCGAATATCGTGCAGCATTCCGTCCCTCTGCAAGGGCTTGGGTAAGCCTTGCCTGGACCTCCGCCGGGCATTGCGGCAGCACTTCCGCAACCGTATCCCACAGAGAGTGCGAGTAACGGCCCAAAAGGTAGGGTGTGTTGACAGACCGCAACCCTAAACTGAGTGAGGAGAACAGTTTCTTCCCAAACTGATCGTACCTTTTGGATTCCCGATCCGGAGGAGTGGTCGGGAATGCGGTCTGGGAGGTAGAGGCCTGGATCACCAGGCTCTCACAGGTGGGGTGAACGGACAGGAAGCTGGGGTCGCCCGGAGCCGGGCGGTGACGTTGGGCCACGTTCCGATCTACAGGAAGGCCTGTAAAGGGCTTGGACCAGGTGCCCAACAGAACGTCAGTGAGGGCTTTGTTAAATGGCAGGAGAGGCTCCGAGGAGCTTGCCTGTGGTTTGAGCACCGCAGTGAGGAGGTTAGTCCTCACGGCCGCGACTGGGAACTCAAGAGCCAAGGCCTTGGCTACCCTAGTCAACACCACGATGTAAGCAGCCCCCTCCTCCGTAGCCACGGTAGGAGAGGAGATAAATCCAGTGTCGGGCGAAGTGTCCAGACCACTGGCCTTCCCCAGCTCGTCTGCCCAGTCCTGGCTCAACTGGCACTGCAGTGCCAGAGGGTCCTCAGACCCCTCCCAATCCCCCTCGTCATCCATCTCCTGATAGTCAGGAATAAATGATGGAGCCGGTTCGTCGGTGAAGGGCTCACCGATCGTCGAAGACGGCGCCGGAACGACGCCGGATCGGGACCGGGGTAGGGATCGTGGACCACGCCGTCCGGGGACGGCGCCGGGGCGACACCCTTGGTGACGGCGCCAGCGGAGGGGTCGTAAGGTCAACAGGTGTTGTCACGGATTCAGGCCTGGATCCTGAGGAGCCCTGCAGCATCGGGACCGGAGTCGTCGCCGGGGCCGAAGCACCCGACGGCGCAGGGGCCGGCACTGCCAGACGGACCCGCGGGCCCGAAGGCGCCTCGGTGGGGTCTGACGGAGGGAAGCGCGACCTCATGGCCGTGAGGAAGACGCTGATCTCCTCCGCCGTCACGTGCAGCCCAGGGACCGGTGGGTATGGAGCAGGACGCGGCGCTTGCGGCTCCAGCGGAACCGTGTGGGCGGTGTCGCCTGCTTCCTCCTGGACTGGGACCTCGAGCGGCGTGCGGCCGACTGCCGGAGCTCGAGGCGATTGCGGGACTGCTCCCGCCTAGCTTTCGACGTCAAGGCCCGGCGGTCGGGGCACGACTTGTCACCGTGGTCGGCCCCAAGACAGTAAAGGCACCGACGGTGTGGGTCGATAACTGACATCAAGCGGTTACAATCGTCGCAGGGTTTGAACCTGGGCATCCCTATCAGCACCGAGAGTCGGGTAGCGACTCGAGAAGATCCCAATGAGATCAAAAAGTTTTGTCAAAAAGGTCACTAGGAGGACTGCTCTTCCCTGATCTGCTTGAAGAACTGACGTCAGCGCGCGGGGGCGGCGTCTAAGTACTCCGACGATGTCATCCAGGCGGCGACGACGGACGTGGAGCCGCAGACGACGCCTACCAACACGCAGGGGTACTGCTACGCAAAACTTTCCGGATCCAGTCTAATGGGACACAATTGTACAAAGGAGTCACCGACAACGTAATACAATCGGTACGTTGTTACCACGGTCCTGGCTGGTTTTGGAAACTAGTTCAAAATGGTAGTAAGGGATTATCAACAATCTCATGAATTCGATAGTTATGTATGCTAGCTTCTAACTTCAGGGATAGCAACTTGTGTTTTGGTTGTATCAACACTAATAAACGGATTTAAGCGACATACGGGGCAAATACTCATTTTAGTAAAACCAACATATACAACAGTAAGTGCTTCAATGTCATCAATTGCATCCATATCAGGATTCCTCTTAAATAACCAGTTTCTGCTCATTGTAAGCGGAGTAAGTGTACACTACAAGCTACAGAAAACGTTTCAATATAATTTAACGAAAATTCTGCAACTGTTATGCAAAAATCAGCAAACCACACTTTAAGGGGGGCCAGATCTGGCATTCCACTGTCACTCCGAAAGTGTATTTATCGGTTGTATCCCGATTCTGAGGAATATTCAGCTGCACAGACAGTATCAGGGATGATCAGTGCCGCCCCATGCAGCTGTAATCCGAGGCATGTTTTACGAACAAGGAATACAAACAGGACAAACAGCTGGCTCGGCCCCGTACTCACCGAAGCAGTCTCATTCTCTCAAACTGAGAAGGCCATTTTGTCAAGTAGGAGAAAGCTGAACAAAAGTGGGTCTGAACGCGCCGGGACAGGCTACCAGATCACTGTATATAGACGTGAAGCTAAAATTACCAATTAGTTTACCAATTGGCTGCAACGGATTCGATTGGTATGTAATTAATTCTCGTTACTGTCGCATGCAGCAGGCCGCTTGGCGCCAGCCCTTTGTCCTACTGACACACTATCCGAGCGCACAAGGCCCAAGGGTCTCGGACATCAATACATCTCTCCGGTTCACCTACAAACCAAGAGCCGCAGAGATACCCCATGGAGCTGAAGCAGTGGAAACTCGCAGCACACAAGCAGCTGACAACAAGGAATCAACAAGGCTCAGCTCTCGCTACAAGCCGGTAACCCCACTAGATTCAAAACAGGCTGCAAAAGCCATTATTTCTCAAGGTCAAGTGCATCTCCTACACTTTATGCACGTAAATATGAAACAAAGCGAGGATGCTTGGATGATGAAAATGGTAACTGTGAAATGACAGGATAGGCCCACTGCACATTTAATGGCCATTTTGTGAAGATATTAGCCGGTACTTAACCTCGTCAAAACAGTCAATAGCACTTTTATTCTTAAAAAAATGAACTGTTCGCAAAGACAGGAAGAGTTAAATAACAGTTAACATACTCTCGTACAGTTTGACATTTAGACACTTATTTAATCAAGATAATTCCACTCCTTTATATATATATTTTCACTGACAACTCTTGAGTATTTAGATTTTCACTGACAAAACACAGCTAAGAAGTGATTTATGTTTCGGACTCAAACGTGTAAAACCACTGAAATGTGCCACTAACCGGACTCAAAACACACAACACACCATAACTTGAGCAGCCAGGACCAGCACCCAACCCTCAATTGGGGCTGACCACTGCGACTGGTCTACGGCGTGACCAATGCGTAACCGCTCGCTGTCTGCTAAACCCTACTGTAAGGTGTGTCGCTATTTTTTTTCTTTTTTATGGGAAAATAGTTTTCCTATACATTTTTTTATGGGAAAATAATATTCCTCATGTGGGAAAACTATTAAACTATACAAATTTCGAGTCTCAGCACAAAATTGAGGCATTTTCCTTCACTTAAAATGGTTGCCGATGGATCAAAATTTTCATTTAAAATGCAGAATTAAGATGGCCAAAATAAATGAAAAAAATTTTTTTTAGCCCTTCTTCAGCCAAAGTATTTATGAAAAACAATCAAAATGTGATTATATATCTCTTTTGTATATCTTGACTTTCCAATCTTTTTAATCCTTTTGAAGACCATAAGGAAACTTTTTTAAACAATTCTACATCAAAAATGGCCAAAATGATTTACATCAAACTAATGAAAACACGATTTCTGAGTACATTTCTACTTTCATGCCAAATTTGGCTTAAATCAGTTGAATGGTTTGAGTTTCCAGAATGAGCAAAATTTCCAATGGGAGCTAAAATGGGAAAATACTTGCTGTCTTCTTCTCCAACCACTCAATTTTTTTTTTACCATGGACGGATTTTCACAAAAAAGGGCATGACGAGACTTCGCTGACTGAGTCAGCTGATGCCTTTTCAATTAAAGCTCTGCCTGAACCATAACTACACAACAGTGAATGTCACTCTATATGTCTGATTTCTCGGCCCGCTTGATGAATCACCCTGAAACTTTCCATGAAGAACTAGGTAAAGTAGGCCAAATATTTGGTACATTTCATGAAGATTCATCTAACTGTGCCAAGTTTATTAGCCAAACAAAAAACGCTTTGTTTATGGGAAAAGTTGGTCCTAACTGGAACTACCTGCTGGCACACATTAATATATGTATATATATCTCTTATGTCTTCGGGTTGAGGGTGCTCTGATCCATTAAAGAAGCCATATTCTCACAGTATTGTGTCCGTGCCTCCATTCGTTGGTTGTGTGTGAGGAAGCAGGATTGGGGGTCTCGGGTCTGGGTCTCTGGGTCTCTCTCTTCTCTCTC
Organism: Lissotriton helveticus; assembly: GCF_964261635.1. Classification (NCBI taxonomy): domain Eukaryota; kingdom Metazoa; phylum Chordata; class Amphibia; order Caudata; family Salamandridae; genus Lissotriton; species Lissotriton helveticus. Next base: position 287,982,483 of record NC_136062.1, read on the forward strand.
TCTCATTGAAAAAAGGGTTGTTATAGTTAGGCGTATCGTTTTAAAGTAACAAACCACTGAAATTCACCAGTTATAGTTAGCTCAAATAACAAACTCATGCGCTAAAGTAACTATTACTCCGGCCCGCACCTAGTTGGGGAGGGTATCCCAATCGTGCACCTTTATGTTTTTTTTACAATTTTCCTCAGGTCATAGGACTGAGTCTCGGAGTCCTAAAATGGCTGAAATCACATCTTTGATGTGGTGGAAGCCAAACAGATCTTCTCTCTAGATCTATCAGTTCCACAGCATTAAGTACCTATATTTTCTAACCTTAATTTCTCAAAAAAATACTGAACAGATTTATGCCAAATCGCCAAAACCATGATCTTGCTTTCCGAAAAATTTGGCATAATTCTACTCAGTTGTTTTGGCTGTAGCAGTGTCTAATTTTGCTTTAGAAAAATAAATGGGAAAAATGGGTTTTGGGATCCTACCTTTTTCTCAGCCCCTGCTTGACTGATCACCCCAAAAATGTATATTTAGGAGAGGAGATGGAAAAACATTGTTTTGGGGAAGTTTCGTGACGAGTCCTAAAACAGCACCAATGTTAAAAGCAAACGAAAAAATGCTTTTCTTTTACTTGGGCAGCGTGGTCCTAACTATAACTACCCAGTGGCGACTCCTACTGGGTAATAAACACCCCCTCCCCCCGTGAGGGACGAAACGCGGCATGGCTGCTGTATCATTTTTAGAAATTTAAATAAAAAACAGCAATCGACAGAATCCGATGGTCCTCGCTCTTTCTTTGTGCCTAGAGCAACGAGTTGGTTAGGACGGACACACACACACACACACACACACACACACAGACAGAGACAGACACACACACACATAGACCCCCTCCCCCCACCCCGTCTGTTTCTCTGCTAAGAACAATTAAGCATCAAGGGCTCTGGAGTGGCTCGTGTCTAAGTGATCTGAGCAAGGAAGAAGCAGAGTTGTTAGGAGTACATATTATATATTTATACACACCAGAAAAAGGGTGGTTAAGGTGGACCTACACGTAAATAGGGTAGTAAGATTTAAACTTACTTAAAAAAAATCTTGGCATTCACTGAAAATTAATCAAGGGTTAATGGGCAGGTATACGTAGGTCTCGCAATAATAAAAAAAACGTTCATTTTAAAACAAAAAAACTGTGAAATTCACCTGTTAAACACAACTGACATAAGCATAACTTGCACCACCATAGATTTAAGACCTCAGATATTACATCATAAGCAAGGCATCACAGCGAAGTAGGCTATACTTGTGCCAATTGTGTACAACTAGACAAAACCTGTGCAATACCGAAACAAATATCCCCACACAAACCGATTAAAAGCTTTTTTTGCATGAACGCTGCGCAACACTCACTTTATGAAAATTGATTTATTTTGAGATTTTGTTTGAGCAGTGAGTCTGCACTCTGAGGTGAGAAGCAATTATAATCACAAAGTTTGACATCACAAAGAGCAACGCAACAAACCGAGAAGAGCCACCATTTTTTAAAAGAAACGACTCTAAAGAACTTAAAATAGTGCAGCAGGATAGAAGTAGGTTTAAAATAGTAGAAGGTATCAAGACTATCAGTAAAATCAGATTTTAACTTGACATCATATAATTGGTTAAAGTGGATATAGTCTCTCTAGCAAAGGCGTCAATCGCCAGAATACACCTAAATGGATAGCAATGAGACAGATTTTTGCAATGGGAGGTCACCGTGAAACAAACTACTTGCTTTAAATATATATATATTTAACCTAAGTAGAGACATTTATTTACTTACAGTAATGTTCGTGAAGAATCAGTCTGTCATATTACAGTACTGGATATAAATTATAACCTGCATAACTGGGAATGACATGTAATGGCTCAGAAAAAAGTGATTACGTGTATCTGATGCAAGGAGAAAGATGCATAATTATAGTTAGGGAAACAGTACAATCTTATGTTGCACATACAAGGCAATGTCGACTGCAAATTGACGTTCCGTGTATAAGCCACATACATATATGAATGTCCCACTCACTTTACACGAATATGTGAGACGTCTTACATTGCGACGTGTTTTCAAAATGAAGTATTCAGTTTGCCTAAAGCTTATTTTTCCATTTGTCATTATGTCCTTAAGCATAACGCATCAAGAACTTTGACGCATTAGAGGTTTCATGTACCTCTGTTGCAAACCATTAGCACAAGCCACTCAGATATGGCCTTAGGCACAGACCAAAACTAAGGGGAAAATGAACACACCAGCCGATCCTTTTACACGTAGCATTTCACCGTCTTCCTCCCAACCACAACCCTTCCATCTGCAGTTTCAACCACAACAGCCACTAGAGCCCTTTGCTATTTGCAAGCACAAAACATTATTCTCAATGACACACTAATCAATATTCAGGAGCTCTGATAAAATGTTGGGAATGCGTTCTTCCCATTTAAGTTTAATAAACAAAGTCCTAGACGGAATCGGAAATATTATGGATTATTCTTACCATACTTTCTTATTTGTTGTGCTAAAGTTTGACTTTACATAGAAACACGACACGTATCTCGGTTAGTCACACATGACATACAGCTATCATACACTCCGTTCTGAAAGCACTGAGATTTATAATTCTTTGGGCCACAACCCTTCCATGACGAGAGAGGCTTCCTATATAGCCTTGAGACCACAGGTTTGTACGTAACAAGCCATTTGGAATGTCCGCTTTTTCATTAAATCTAAATTTATACATGGCAAGCAAGATTAAATGTAAATCCTCTGCTCACAGAATCACTGGATGTCAATATTTTGCCATCCAACCTCACGGAGTGTGAGGCTCTCTACTTCACCATAGAACTATCAGACAAACAGTCTTTTAGAGGCATGCTGATCTACCGCCCTCCTGGCTCCAGGTCAAAATTCCTCGCAAAGACGGGTAACCTAATCGAGGCCTCAATAGGGTCCCCTAATTTCACTTTATTAGGAGATTTTAATTTTCATCTTGAAACTTTGGAGGACCCAGACACGTCAGCGATAATCAATGACCTAGCTGCTGCCGGGTTTCTGCAACTCGTAAAACAGCCTACGCACCAAGCTGGACATATCTTGGATGGACTGTTTACTAACAACCCCCTTATCTCCGTCACCAAGGTAATTCCTATCGCCTGGACGGACCATGCAGCTATCTGCTTTTCTATAAAAATCGATCAACCTAATCCTCCCAAAAATTCTTCTTCCTCTGTCACCTTCAGAGATTGGAAAAATATAAATACCAACCTTCTCGCTGAACTGATGCTTAATAGCACCACTCCTAATGAACAAGACCCGACATTAGCGTCTACCAACTATTTGAGTAACTTAACCACTGCATGCAACAAACTGGCCCCCACAAAAACCATCCACCGCAGTAGAAAGTCTCCTTCAGCCCCCTGGTTCACCGAATCCCTAAGACTGCTAAGACAACACTGCAGAAACCTAGAGAGGCAATGGCGCCGACATTACTCTCCTACCGATAAGATTGCTTACAAATGCTCTCTTTCAAATTACAAAAAGCTCATTATTGCGGAAAAAACGAATTTCTACACATCTCAAATCAATAAAGCCAAAAACTCCACAAGAGAATTATTCCAGACAGTTACTCGTTTGTCGGAGCCGCCTGCACCACCAACTGATGGATCACAGTTGCTCTCAGACTCAATAGCCACTTACTTTGAAGACAAAGTCAGAGCCATCTTCACCACTTTTACCCACTCCCCTTCCTCCGTCTCGCCCAAGAAAATTTCCCCCATTCAGGCACCTACCTTTTCAATCTTTGAAGCTACTTCGCAGGAAAACATCGAACTTTTGGTCGCCCGGACCAAATCAGGGTCACCAGCCGATCCCTGCCCCGCTGCTGTTCTTAATCTTGTCCCGGAAGCCATCTCTCCCGCCCTTACCTCCATCTGCAATGCAATGTTTTCATCTGGCGTTTACCCATCTGTTTGGAAGGAGGCCATAATCAAACCTCTTCTGAAAAAACCCACTTTAGATCCTTCCCTTCCGGCCAGTTACAGACCAATTGCCTGTCTCCCTTTCCCTGCCAAAATTTTCGAAAAAATTATGAACTCACAAATTTCTAAATTCATAAACCAAAATAATTTGCTTGACGATACCCAGTTCGGGTTCAGACAGGGTCATGGCACAGAGACAGCTCTTTTAAAAGCAGCCGATGAGATAAGAGTTGCAATGGACAAGGGAGGAGCTGCAATATTAATACTTCTGGACCTCTCAGCAGCTTTTGACACGGTCGATCATGTCACTTTGATCGACCGTGTCTCAGCTATAGGAATAAAAAAACAAGCTAAAACACTGCTTGCCTCATTTTTGGCAGACCGCCCTCAGACAGTGAAGATGGAAAATTACACCTCCCAGACTTTCTCTCTTCCATGCGGAGTACCCCAGGGCTCCTCGCTGAGTCCGACACTTTTCAATATATATGTGTCGGACTTAGCGAGGGTCATAAAATCCTATGGAATAGCCCTCACAACCTACGCGGACGACACTCAATTGGTGCTATCGGTGCATAACGATGGTACAAAGGTCGCCGCCAACCTCCAAGAGGGAATGAGGGCGATAGGTTCCTGGATGTCATCAAGCTGTCTCAAACTGAATTCCGATAAGACGGAGGTGATGACATTCGGGAAACTAGAGCCCACCTGGTCCCCCCAATGGTGGCCACCTGAGATGGGACCACCCCCTCAACCAGTGTCTAAGGTGCGCAATTTGGGCGTCATATTCGACGACAGATTGACATTCCAACAACACGCCAACTCTGTGGTTTCTTCATCTCTCCACACCCTAAAGAGGATAAAAAAATTAATTCCATACCTTCCTTCCTCCGCGGGAAAAACTCTCGTCAGTACTCTGGTCTTTTCGAGAACAGACTATTGCAACGCCCTCCTTCTAAACGCCCAAGAAAAGGTCATCAACAAACTGCAGACGGTTCAAAACGCCGCAGCCCGAACCTTACTGAACATCCCCAAGTTTTCATCCATCTCCCCGTCTGTCAGACAGCTTCATTGGCTCCCAGTAAGAAATCGGACCAAATTCAAAGCTCTGTGCATTGCTTACAAAGCTATTAATAATCTGGGACCACTATACCTAAAAACAGCATTCAGCCCACCTGAATACTCAAGAACCTTGCGCTCCTCCACTGCGCATCTTCTAAAGGTTCCACGGACAACGAAAGCTAACTGGGGAGACAGATGTTTTACCACCGCCAATGCCAAGCTTTGGAATACTCTTCCTCTTGAAATAAAAACAGCCCCTACCCTGATCAACTTCAGGAAAAAGCTCAAAACATGGTTATTCTCAAACTGAATCTTTTAATTTATGAGAGTTCTCTCAGTATAGCGCCGAGACACCCCTGGGGGTATTTGCGCGCTCTAAAAATTGCATAAAATAAATAAATAAATAAACTGACCTCCAGATTACACTTGTCCAGTCGCATACATTCACGCTGGTGAACTCCTATGCCCTAGAAGGGGACACCAGCGTGTCTGGCCGAAAAACTAGCCCTCTCTGTGAACCAGGCAACACAAGAACCTGTGACAGCAGCAGAAAAGACCGAGGAGATACGCTTCTTAGTGAGAAATAGGTGCTGGTAAGAACAATGGGGATGAAGCACTTTATTTGCAATATAAACTTGTAAACCAAACAACATACTTCTTTTAGATCGTTAAGAATGGGGTTATCAATTTGGGTAGGGTACTCTCAACAACTCAATTAGCTCACTCCTATAAGGTCAAAACAGTTCTGATAGAACATCTGATCAACCTTGGCGGCTATGCCACATGCAAGCAGGCAATCCCCAGAGCGTGCATGTTGAGTTCAAGCAGTACCATCATTTCCAAGTAAGGAATACAATTCTAAAACATACGTACAAAACAAATACAGAAAAAACTTTAACAAAGAGCCATCAAGTAAAAAAAAAATGATGGGCCCTGAGATATTCATTTTTGAATACCTACAATAAAAGTGCCTAGAGAAAGTGAAGTGCAATGAAAAAACAGTTCGCAGTGGACATTATGTGGCGAAGGTTGAATACAATAAGCAGGTCAACCCAGTTATTAGGGCCTGATTTAGAGTTTGGCAGACGGGTACTCTGTCCCAAATATACAGATATTCTGTCTGCCTGACTATATGTGTAATTGGATTGGAACCCTCCCAACCACCTCCTCTCCGCACACAATCTCTAACTTGATAGGAGTTACGGCCTCCATGGAGCTTTTTTACGAAGTTCATGCCGCAGTATGTGAACTCTAATGAAATGTTCAAAATTGTGAGGTCGTTATTAAACATTCTTAAGAGCCAGTGGACAAGCTCGCTCACTATTTTGAAGAAAAAATACACAGGATCTGAAGCACCTTGGAGATAGGAGTTAGAGCCTGGAATGTTGATCAAAATAGACAAATTTGCCTTCCGTCACCATTGTTATTGAAATGGGTGACTCAGAGTCCAGCCCAATCAGTGCTCCAGCTAAACCACATTTGGCGCCTTTGCTAGATCATTTTGAGTACCTGACTATGGAACAGCTTACAGCCAGTGCAGCCTCTATCGCCCCTGGCTCTCCTCTAGACCCTATTTCTCCTAAGTTTTAGAATATGGCTGAGTGCATTTTCACAGCCTCTGCTGTAAATTTGCAACTGTTCACTAGCCTACACCAGGGTCCCGACATAATGGAAAGTAACAGTCATTGCCCTCTGCTGACTAAACCGAATGCGAATCAGACCATTGCCCTATTTCTCTCCTTCCTTTTGCGGTTAAAATCTTAGAGAATCATGCTAGCTCTCTGGTTTCCTGCAAAAACATCATATTCTTAAATCCAATCTGTAGGGATTTCATCCAGCACATAGCAGTGAGAACACACTGCTGTCAGTTTCCTATGACCTGAGATTATCGGCAGACAAGGAGGATCCTGTAACCTTAGTTCTTATCGCTATGGATGTCAGACGAATGTATGACGTTACAACAAATTCCGTTGCAACGCATGCCTTTACCACGCATGCGTTACAACGTAATTCGTTTTCCACGCATAACCTTTAACTCTAATACTTGCGTGGTGATGTCATACGTCGTTAAGAGGAAACAGAATTTCTTTTTCCGATTTCTCTTAAACGACGCTGATTATCTTCATATCCCGACGTGACTTCTGGTGAGTTTTTTTTGGGGGGGGGGGTCCCCAAGCCCCCCAATTTTTTACTTTTTACCTTTACCACATATGCCTTTACTACAAATGTCGTAGTAAAGGTATGCGTGGTAAAGGCTTTAGTGGTAATCACGCATGCGTTGCACTGCATGCGTGGTTAAGGATTTCGTGGAAACGGCTTCGTTGTAGTGGCCGTTTCCCCCGTCAGACAAAGTGTCCCATTCTGTCCTTTTATCCAGACCGACTGAAGATGGAATACAGGAATAGCCTTCAAATGTTGTAAATCCTAATTAGAGCACAGACAGGCAGTATACCTCCCTTCATCTGTGTCAGTCTTTAGGGCTCTTGTCAAGGTATACCGTGTTGTGCTCGAGACACAACATACCGCAGGGGTCTTCTCTAAACCAGACGCCCGTTGGCTACTTTAGTTAGTTCGTTTGGTGTAACCTGTATGTATTATGCTGACGACGCTCAATCGACATTGCCTTTGAAAGGACAGAATCGAACTAGCTTGAGTCATTTCATCATTGCATAACTGCTGATTCTTCATGGTTGAAACTCAAAGCCCTGAAGTTCAATACTGACAAGACTGAGGTCCTTTTGATGAATGAATGAATGAATGAATGAATGAATGAAACAGGATTTATAGAGTGCCTGGTTACCCATAGTTCCTGGCTCTCCTTTTTCCTGGTCTTCACCTTAAAAGTTCAGGAGGCACATGAAATGTTTTCACACATGAAAAGGGCCTAGAAAAATTAGGTCTCATCTACGGCATGCTTTATCCGGCCAGCTTCAGGACCCCATCAGAAGCTATGGCTTTCTGTAAACAATAAGCCAAGGAGGGGCCGCCATTCTGTGGCACCGCACCGGTTCCTTCGCCTCGAGATGTTCACGCCTCTGCCAGCGCAGACCTATTACCATCCCACGCAGACTAATGAATGTCATGGACTACACTGGTACAGTTTCACTCTTACACAGCAAACTGCACAAACTGGTGTGTGGTGCTGCTGCACCCTTTCTGGTTCTGGATAAGCCTGAACCTTCATTCACCCTGATGACCTGTAATGACCTGACCCCTAATGCTTCCCAGATGATCCGTCAATGGGGCTAAATAGCCGTAGTGTTGCCCAACCTCCTTGCCAGAGGCATATGCCAATTTGCAGAATCTTGGGGTACTAAAATGTTAGTTATGTTTTGGGGATTTGACAGGTATTTTTCAGCCCAGTGTGGGTGATGGTTGCTGGGTGTTTATAGGGTGTTTGTGTATTATGTCGTTAGGAAGATGCCATCCTCTTTACCTTACAGGGCAAATTCAATTAACAAACAAATGGTGACACATGGCGGCTGTGGCTCAATAGTTGAGCTTCCGTTCCAATTCTGAAATATTCGAGGTATTAACAAGCACCGAAAAGGCAAACATGTATTGCAATATCTCACACGTCATGGCATTAAAATTGCGTATTTACAGGAGACCCGTCCCGTTCCACACCACAGCACATTTCACTGTGGCTAATGCGTGGGAGTCACGGGCACACGAGCAGGCCACAGTATATCGACCAGGGTCCATCTAGGTGCCAGGCATCGTAACCGGTGGATGAAAGCAGAGAACTATTGATGCCCTGAAGAAGTCCGCTTCAAGGACTAAACGCGTCGGCTGTGCCACTGTCAACAAGTGATGTTCATGACCCTGTTTTTATAAATGATGTGGATATTAGAATAAAGGACATTTTGGAAATATACTGTTTGGGAAGAATTGGTATATCTGTTTTCTCTGTTCAATGAGAAGTTGTGCACCTGTATCCTATGTGATATCTGCACTGACCTAACCTGTATTAAGAACAATTTGCTTGATCTTGATGTGGACTCGCTGCTGCAGCGTGATCCCCAGCTATCACTGCAGGCGGCGCTGTTGAAGGAGTTCGGCACACTGGGCGACTGAAAATGGCATTTCTCTGGAAATTTGCTACGGCACAGATGGTATGGGGAAAAGGAGCGCCCCGGCCGCACTTAGCTGACTGCCTCGGTCACCCAGGGGCAGTGCATATATCAATGAGCTGCAATTGTCTGGTGAATACAGGGCTACAAACAATGACATACTGGCAGACTTCTACAGGTATTACACGCAACTTTACGCGGCCTACACTCCCTCGGAGGACAGCGACAGGGCAGACTATCTTGCATGGTCTGATTCTCTGATGCCCAGCAGCTATTACTTACTGAACCGATTTCCAAGGGGGAATCATACAGGCCATCGATGCTCTTCATGGATCTCTTATTTACAACAAGGGGTGGTGATGGACAGAGTCTCTGAATTAAGCAGAGTACTCTCACCCAGTCAAGAGATCAGGGCTAGATCCAACACCGTTTTTTAGCTCATTGCACCATCCCAGTTTCAGAACCTGGCTGTATGCAAATTAGTCTGTCCCTGGCCCAGTGCATCATGGGAACAGGGCAGACCAGACTACAAAAGCCAATTCTTACACTGGGAAGGAAACAAGCTTCCGGGGACCGGTTTCTGAAGAGGCTGAAATGCCAGAAACCGGTCCCCGGTAGCTTGTCTCCTTTCTGGTGAAGAATTGGCTTGGTAGTTTGGTCTGCCCTGTTCCCATGATGCACTGGGCCAGGGACAGACTAATTTGCATATAGCCAGGTTCTGAGCTGGGATGGGGCAGTGAGATAAATAACGGTGATGGATCAAGCCCTGATCTTTGGACTGGGTAAGAGTGGTCTGCTTAATTCAGACACTCTGTTCATCACCACCCCCTTTTCTGTATCGTTTTTGGCCACTATAGGTGTGGCAGGGTATACTCAGACATGAGTCCCTTTCTCACTGCTCCATCAGGATTCAAGCAAGCCGGGCCGAAGAGGCTGAAATGCCAGAAACCGGTCCCCGGTAGCTTGTCTCCTTTCTGATGAAGAATTGGCTTGGTAGTTTGGTCTGCCCTGTTCCCATGATGCACTGGGCCAGGGACAGACTAATTTGCATATAGCCAGGTTCTGAGCTGGGATGGGGCAGTGAGATAAATAACGGTGATGGATCAAGCCCTGATCTTTGGACTGGGTAAGAGTGGTCTGCTTAATTCAGACACTCTGTTCATCACCACCCCCTTTTCTGTATCCTTCATGGATCTCTGGCCCAAGATTGGATGGCATTACAGGAGACTTTTACAAGGCATATGAACACTTACTGGCCCCACATTTGCTCGTAATATACTCCGAGGCTTTCGACGATGGGGCCTTTCCGCCAACACTACATGAGGTCGTTCCCACAATATTAGTGAAATCAGGGAAGCACCCGCTGCATTGCTCCTCTTATCGGCCTCTCTTTACTGAACTTTTATAACAAAATCCTAACTAAGGTGCTTGCGATTCGACTGTTACTCCTGTTAGAACAAATCATATCACTGCTGCAGTCGGGCTTTGTCCTGAAACGTTCTACTTCTCTCAACCTCCGCACGGTGTTTCAGTCCTGAACAGGATATCCTGTTGCCTGCTACGGTTGTTTTACTTGACGCAGAGAAGACATTCAATTGTCTGGAGTGGCATTTTCTGCTAGAAACGCTGCGGAAGCTTGGACTGCAGTGTGGATTCACAGTGTTAATTCAGTTACTGTATTCCAAAACTACAGCTTGCATTTGAGCCAATGGCTCTCTTACAACTGTGTTCCAATCACTACAGGGACTATACAAATCTGCCCTGTCTCCCCATCTCTATCATTCCCATGGCCCCCCTGGTCTGGCACCTTCAAGAGAAGCATCTCCACAGAGGTTTACAACACAAGGCTGGCCCATTGCTCATGTCTCTTTATGCAGACAACATATTACTGTTTATTCACTGCCCAGCTGTGAATCTAGCTCCTGTAATCCAGGAAGGGATTCTCTTCAATAATTATCTGACCTTGCCATTAATTAGACAAAGAAACTTTTTCTCTGTGCTGTGGAGCTTACTGTTGCGACTGACTTGGGCTGGACATCGACCCCAAGGGGGCTAGGACACCGTACTACTTCTCTATGACCATGGTGGACTGGGCGTCCCACACTTCCTGCTATATTACCTTGCCGCTCAGTTCCATTTCGCTTTCCACTGGTACCCTCATAATGACCGCCTCCCATATTCCAGAGCGTGATCAGTCCTGCAGGGTATTCCACAAGAGCCTACTGACATACAGACATTATCAACCACAAGCTTGGCCTGGTAGAACCTTCTTCAACTACTTAGGGGAGTCCTTCTCTACTCCCCTGCTGTCTCGCGGATGGACAATCAGTGGCTCCCCCCCACATGACAGAATCTGGTGCAGCACACTATCTATGCCATGCTCTACTGGCGTTTGTGGACCTCTTTCCAGATTTCCATGTCTTTTCGCATGGTGATGATGCTCGGTTTGCTAATGCCACCCATATGGACCATTTTACTCTGTGGCACATACAATGAGCCCTCTGCGCATAGGTTGGACGAGCTTTAGCTGCCTCCACACATTTCCCAAAATGGCAGCACTGGATATAATCAGAGAGAAAGGACTAATCAGGCCTGGAAAGAGACAAAAACAAACAGGACTTCTCCACATTATGCACTCACTTGAAAACATAGAAAAAAAACACTCCCCACTGAGTAGATAAACATGGTAATAGGACTGCAACACTAGAGGAAAAACTAATGGAATTTGAAAGATGATCAATTAAGGGAAATCAAAAGTGGACTGCATCGGAGGAACAGATCTATGTAGAAAACACGGCGGTCATCTTGGAATGACTCACTCTAAAGGAACGGATCTAAGAAAAATCAGATTACGTCTACCGGTTTGTGCCGCCTCCCCCATCCCCCTCCTCTTTAATGCTTTGTCTCTCATCCTCCCCTACCTCTTTCCCTCTTTCATTCTTTGTCCACTTCCCCTGCTCCTAGCACCTCTCCCCTGAATCTCTACCCTTGCCTGCTTCATAACTTGTATCTACGCCGCCTAGCCCCCGTTCCCTTGTGCCCTTTGTCAGCACTCCTTCTAACCTTGTTGGGGAAAAGATCCAATATTCATACTCTGGAGTCTCAGTTACCCCTCTGAGAGAGTCCACAACATCAAGGGAGCCTCTCACAGTTGAGGAGGTTATAGGATGCCCCCCTTACCAAAGCACTCCCTCTCCCCTTGTTGGGGGAAGGATCCAGTAGTTAGGCCTTGGAGTCTCAGAGACCCCATTGATAGAGTACATTGCATCAAGGGAGCCTCATGCAACGGAGATGTGGGAATGATTCCACTTCCCCTGGGATCACAGATTACCGGACTTAGAATGCAGCTTTTACTCATCCTCTGGTTTGTGCCCCCATCACCCTCCCCTCCTCGTTCCCTCCTTCATTCTTTGTCTACTTCCCCTGCTGCTACCCCCTCTCCCCTGAATCTCCCCCATGTCTGCTCTTTCCCTTACGTATATGTCCTTATTGTTTTTCTCGACCTAACATGTAACTGTTCTGAAACTGTGTAATCATGTAATGATATACCCTGCAACTATGGTCTGATACACATGTAAAGCGCTCTGATACCTTCGGGTCTAGCCAGCGCTATATAAATCCTTTCAAATAAAAATAGGTTCCATCTTACCAGCTGGCACCTGAGAAATGTACTTGCTTGATGTTAGTCATAACTGACCCTGATGGGGAATGCCTTGTATCGAAATTATACTACGCTTGTGTGGCACAATTGCCAACCAGAGATGCGGATCTCAGGGAGGTATGAGAGCATGTACTCGGCCGCCCCCTTCCAGATAAAATTTGGTACTACTGCTGTAATCAAACTAAACTCACATTACCAAACCACAGGCAAACTTTTAAATTATACATTTATAATGCGTACATATACTACACCCAGCGCCCTGCCTAAACTTGATCCATCTATGTCTTCCAATTGCTGAAGAGTAAAGCGGCTGACGCAGACTCCGCACACTTGATCTGCTATAGCAGGCTCGTGGGAGGGTTTTAGAATGCAGTATTAACTCAACTCTCATTGATGGTTGGACTGGACATAGGCCCGAACCGCTTTTAGCATTGCTGGGCTATGTGCCAGACATACCACGTGGAGTCCACAGATTCACAGCTATGGCGAAGCTACTGGCGAAATGTGAAATTGCATTACACTGGAGGGACAGATGCAGCCCTTCTCTACCTGACTAACTTAAAAGCCTGACCTACTGTGACACCACTAGTGAAAATGATGCTCTACTCCAACTCCATACATCTCAGCGTAAGGACATATGGCAGCCACTACATACTTACTTTTCACTGCAGGAGCGACAATATGCGGACTGACCAGATGGTGCATTTGTATGCTGCCTCAGCCTCCCGGCAGCCTTCAAGCCTGACCTAGCACTGTTACCGTTTACAAAGTTGAACTTATTGGATAGCTTTTGATTGATGCATGTCTCGAGAATTTTGTTATTTTTATGCAACCTGCTTACCATAATTGCTCTATGGTACAAGCCCTCATTGTACCTTATTTCTCCACAGTAATCTCTGTCACATGTAATCACAGCATTAATTGTATTTGTAGGAAGCCTTGTGCAATTTTAGCCATTGTTCGAAATTGGGGTCTCTCGTTGGCAGAGGTAGGTACCTTTGTCCAAATAGGCGCTGTTGCTTCTAGTCAGGATAAGGGGGATACACTCCTAAAATCACCCCTGCTCACCACAATGGTAGCTTGGCACGAGCAGACAGGCTTATCTCAGAGGCAGTGTGTAAAGTATTTGTGAACGCGTACAGTAATGCAGGGAAAACACTACAAATGGACACCACATCAGTTTTGAAAAATAAGTAATCTTTATCTAAGCCACAAGACTAAACGACAAAAATCCACAATACAGTATTAAAAATAAGGCGTTCAAATGGTAGAAATAGTTCAGTGCGACACTTTTCTCACAAAGTACCTTGGATGTGTCACGCAAAACAAATCAAAATTTGCAGCAGGAAAGGTGATGCGTCGGTTCCTTACACTCAGGGGAGGTGATGCGTCGGTTCCTTACAGCAGCGCAGGGGAGGTGATGCGTTGATTACTTACAGCGTGGGGAGTTGATGCATCTGTTTCTTACTGCAGCCTCCAACGATGCGACAGTCTTAGCGCCTCGATGCGATGAGTCATCCCAGTACAGTGCGTGGTTTCGTGCAGCCGCACACCAGGCTTGCATCACAATCGGTATGGCGATCTCAGACTGCGGAGAGCGTTACATCCGATGCGTTGTGCGACGATCTCTCGAGCCGCCGCAGGTGCTGCAACGGTTTCTTCGGCTAGGCGTCGGAAACAGGTACGGATGAGTCATGCTTCTTCAATGTTGCATCGATTTTCCAGCTCCCAGCGGCAAACAGTCTCTAGAGGTCCTAAACAGCAGCAGGTACCTCTTTGCAGGTTAGAATTCAGGGAAGCTGGTGGAGAAGTATTTGTGTCCCTGAGACTTCAGAACAGGAGACAAGCTCAGTTTCAAGCCCTTGGAGATCTTCCTCAAGATGACAAATCAAACAGCAAAGTCCTTTTCTCCATTCCTTGGCAGCAAGCAGCCACTGCACGCCAACCCCAGACAGTAAACAGCACAGGGGCAGTATTTCTCCTCAGCTTCTTCTCCCTTGCAAAGGTTCGTCTTGATTTCCCAGAAGTGATCTAAAAGTCTGGGCTCCACTTTTTATACACAAAAATCTTTTGTTCTCTGAAGGCAGATAGTATCTGTACCCAGCCAAAACCAGTTCGTCCTCACTGGTGCAGCTTCCTGGCAGGAGGTGGAGACAGCATTGTTGAAGGCAGACCAGGGCCATTCAGGTGAAAAGGAAATCTCCTCCCCTTACTCTAAATACAGCCCAGACCTGACTCAGACTTCTGGCGCCGCAGTTCCTCTCCAGCCCCGGTCATCCAAAAGCCAGACATGCAATACTCAAACCTAGCAGAGGAACAAGGGATAGTCTGGCAAGAAAATACCTACTTTCTAGACGTGGTATTTTCAAACACAGAATGTAAAAGTCACACTCACTAAAAGATGCACTTTAACAGTCTGAGTTCAGGCATAGTAAACTTTATTTTTCTACCTTGTTCCCAGGGCCAGTTACGTTTACAAGATGTTATAAACAAACTCCCTATTCTATCCCATGGGAACGGATAGCCTTGCAATAGTGAAAAACGAAAGTGGCAGTATTTCACTATAAGGACATGCCACACACATCAGGGCATGTCTTACCTTTCACATATTTTGCACCCTGCCCACAGAGGTAACTTGTACTTACCTTAGGGGTGACTAATATGTAGAACAGGGAAGGTTGAGGGACTGGCAAGTGTGTGCATTTGCCACATCGACATGGCAGTCCCAGACTGTACACAGGCTCTGCAATGGCAGGCCAGTATTACATTTTACAGGCTGCTTCTGTGGGTGGTACAATCAGTGCTGCAACCCACTAGCAGCATTTGATTTACAGGCCCTGGGCACACACGGTGCACTGTACTAGGGACTGACTAGTAAATCAAATAGCCAATCATGGAAACACCAATCCATAACAGTAATTTACAAAGGGAGCACTTGCACTTTGGCACTGAACAGCAGTGGGAAAGTGCCCAAAGCATCTAGACCAGCAAAACGGAGTATAACACACTGCAAAAACATAGGAGGCAAAAGCAAAAATGGAAGGGAGACCCACGCCAATGGTGCCAGGTCTAACAGCCATGATAACTGTCTTTTTTCCTTATGGCTCTCCTTAATGTGCAGGCAATGTTCTCATCTACCACATCAAACTTATTCAGTAGCCCTTTTTTTGTTACTGTCATTCATTACTGCTGTATACCTTTTTATATGCCAGATATATGCCTATTTTGTTGTGGGACAAAGCTGCATCCTTGCACAATGTAGTTATTCTTTTACAATGCACCCTCAGCGTGCATTGTTCTGTTGTGCATTTTGTATTATTGCTAAAATGACTGCTGTTATCGACCCCTGAGGCTTGAGCCGGGTGGTTACTTTTTTAATTTGCTCTTAAAATTTCACTGTGTGCTCTTTCCTTTGTGTCCTTTCCCCCCCTGCACTAGCGCCTGGCGCTCGGAGATCATTGCGGCACTGCTGCCTCACTCACCGATTTTAGGGTGAAGGAACCCAATTAATGTTTAAAATATCTCTTCATGCACTTAGTTTAGTGCTGGCAGATTCACTTGCCTTTCCCTGCAGCGACCGGCCGATTGCAGGGCCGTCATCCCTTGGGGCCCGGGCTGAGTATTCAGCGGCGGCCATTTTGGATAGGGATCTCCTCTCCTGGCGCTCGAGTCGCCGCTATAAAAACAGAGGACGCACTACAATCGCGAGACTGCTGTTATCGACCCCTGAGGCTTGAGCCGGCTGGTTACTTTTTTAATTTGCTCTTAAAATTTCACTGTGTGCTCTTTCCTTTGTGTCCTTTCCCCCCCTGCACTAGCGCCTGGCGCTTGGAGATCATTGCGGCGCTGCTGCCTCACTCACCGATTTTAGGGTGAAGGAACCCAATTAATTTTAAAAATATCTCTTAATGCACTTAGTTTAGTGCTGGCAGATCCACTTGCTTTTCCCTGCAGCGACCGGCCGATTGCAGGGCCATCATCCCTTGGGGCCCCGGCTGAGTATTCAGCGGCGGCCATTTTGGATAGGGATCTCCTCTCCTGGCGCTCGAGTCGCTGCTATAAAAACATACGGCTATGACTCCGCGCAGCGGACGCTTACAGCGGGCGCGCCGGAGTCAAGCCAGAGTCCTGCCCGTCTGCGCCCGTCCGCGATCGACCGGGGCGTGGGGCAGGACCCCCTGGTCCTTCCAAGCCTCTTGGCACGATGGGTACGTACAGGGATCGACTACACTACACTAAATAGGATCTACTATCCTTATGTCCTAGTCCGGTAAACAGCTGTCACCATACTTTACAGGCTGACTCACTACCTTCTTCTTGTGAGACTTGTGACCAGACTTTTCAAATTCTGAAGAGGGACGAGCGGGAAAAAGCTAAGCTAAACATGCTACTATTGAATTGCAGATCCATGAAAAAACATAAAACTGAGATATATGATTTATTGACAAAGAGTGGCCCGGATGCGCTGTTTCTCACTGAGACGTGGATGGACGAAGCATCGTCTCCGGAAGCTCTCGAAGCCATTCCTCCTGGTTACGGCCTACTCAGGTTAGACAGACAAAAGCAGCGAGGGGGGGGTTAGCCCTCATCTATAAATCAGACTTAGAATGCACTCTACTGAAAGCCACACTACCTAACTGTGAGAGTGGCCTCTTTACTATAAAAGTTGGACCCAAAAACGTTGTTAACGGGTTGTTGATATACCGCCCGCCGGGTGGTGCAGCACAATTTGGGGACCAGCTTCTGGAATTGATAACTCAACCGGCGCTCCGATATAAAAGATTTCTCATCTTGGGTGATCTAAACCTCCACTTCGATGACAGAGTGTAGAGAGGCACAAGCTGTGGCTGCAGCATTGAAATCTTTGGGGCTTAACCTGCAATCCACAGCCCCCACGCACCAGCTTGGCCATCTCTTGGACCCTATTTTTGCTAATTGGGAAGGTATTAAGGTCTCCTTTCCAGTCAGAACGATCTGGTCGGATCATAGCATTATTCCGTTCGAAATAGAAAGTGTGGCTTCAGTAACTAGATTTAGGAAACCCCTACCTCAGAAGCGAAGAGAATGGAAAAAACTTAAGCGAGAAACGTTTGAAAATGCCCTATTAGAACATTCCCCGCCCCTAAGCAATACTTTACAGGAGGCATGGAGCAGCTATGAGAACTGGGTGTCCAATGTATTGGACGCGGTAGCGCCCTGGACACTTAAACCTCCCGCAAGACAATCTAAAACTGCTCCCTGGTTCTCGGAAAAACTTAAATCAGCCAAAGCCAAATGTAAAACCATGGAGCGAAGTTGGAGGAAAAACTATGTTCCAGAACACAAAGTACGTTACAGAACGGAATTAAAAATATATCAGAAACTAGTGAGATTAGAGAAAAGTATCTATCTTAAGAGCAGAATTGAGCTAGCGGGCAATCCCACTAGAGAACTCTTTCATCTATAAAGAGCTCACAGTTCCATCTAGACTTGAAGCTCAAGATACCTACTCTAATGAGATATGTGATTCTATAGCTGACTTCTTTGTAGACAAGGTTGATAAAATCCATGCCACCTTCACAAATGGCGTTGATCTCTCATGTAACCATGTGGATGTTAAAGATAGCTCCAAAGGGAAATCTCATCTCACATGCTTCAAAACACCTGAAAGACAGGAACTATTACGCGTCGTCAATAGCATACAATCTGGCTCTCCCTGCGACGCGTGTCCACCTGCACGCTGTAAAGGAGTCATGGAGAGCACGATGATCGACTATATTAGTCACATTGTGACACTGTCTTTCCAAGAATGCCACGTACTTGATGCGTGGAAAACAGCCCAGGTTATTCCTTTAAAAAAGAGACCCAATATCCATATCTCTCAACTTCAAAATCTGCGCCCTATTTCCCTTCTTCCCTTCTGTTCAAAAATCGTAGAAAGGGTGGTTAATGGGCAGCTCATGGAATATCTTGAGGAGTCCTCCTCCATCCCTCACAATCGGGATTTAGAGCCGGCTACTCTACTGAGTCAGCCGTGCTCTACTCCACTGAGTGCCTTAGACAGATAGTGGATGAAGGAGAGGCAGCAGCGTTGGTTTTATTAGATCTCAGTGCAGCTTTTGACACCGAGCTGCACACAACGCTGCTGTCTCGCCTTTCTGATATGGGGGTGGTAGGACCAGCACATGCCTGGATACGATCCTTCCTGGCCAATAGGAGCTTTCAGATGCATTGCCCACATTTCAAATCTTCCCTTAGGAAGGTGAGCCATGGGGTTCCCCAGGGCTCGAGTTTGAGCACTACTTTGTTTAATATCTACATGGAACCCCTGGCTCACGTAGTGGAGGCATTCGGGGTGGGCATTGTTAGCTATGCTGACGACACCCAACTGATGTTCAAGCTTACGCCCGACCACAGAGAAGATGCCACGAATTTTTCCAACTGTCTGTCATCTGTGGCATCGTGGATGAACAACAATTGCCTGCGCCTAAATGGCGAAAAAACAGAACTGCTGGTGGTTGGGAAAGCAGCATCAGCATAGTCTCACATGTGGTGGCCCACTGAATTGGGCAGCCCTCCCCTTCCTGTGGAGTCGGTAAGAAATCTCGGCGTAATGCTGGACTCTGACCTTTCTTATAAGTCCCACGTTAGCAAGGTGACTGGTAGGTGCTTCAGCATACTGAAGGTTCTTCGGAAGGTTTTAGATCTCCTCCCTATTGGAGCCAGAAAGACTTGTCCACGCCTTGGTGACAACCCACCTTGATTATGGGAATGCTCTGCTTGTAGGCCTGAGTAAGAAAGGCCTTCACCAACTTCAGTGCGTTCAGAACGCCGCCGCACGCCTTGTGCTCGGGCTTCCTCGCAGAGCTTCTGGGAAGACCGCTCTGGCTAAGCTTCACTGGCTCCCAGTCAGGGAACAGATTAAGTTTAAAGCCCTTTGTTTTGCGCACCGTATTGCCCAGGGCAAAGGCCCAGGCTATTTGAAGAATCTTCTCACTGTACATCGCTCTATCCGGAATTTGAGATCGTCCGTCGCGATGCTGTTTAAACTTCCCCGTATCACCAGAGCCAGGATGGGTGGCTGCTCTTTTAGGTATCTGGTTTCCAAACATTGGAATGAACTTCCGCTCCACCTTCGAATGGAACCCTCTGAAACCAGATTCCGTGGGAAACTTAAAACGTTTCTGTTTCCTATCACTTAATCTTTCCGTTTTCCTCCTTCTCTGGCTTTTTTAACATCTGCCTCCTGAAATCTAGCAGTAGTTAGCGCGGGGACACACTATAAATAAAACAAACAATAACTTAAAAAAAGAAGAATACAGGAGCGTCCAGAGTCACTCACTATTCATTTCTCCTGGCATGGAAGATATTTTTCATGTCTTGTGGTGCCGCAATCTGGCCAGGGGCACCCCCTATATAACACACGTGTAGTGGGGTGGCAGCAGGGAGAGCAGCAGTCCCCTCAAAAACCTTTTAAATTAAACGTATGTTTAACAGCCCTGCAGAATATGATCCCAGGAAAAGTTAATATGTGTAAGTTTTCCTCAAGTTGGAACTTTTGCTCTTCAGCTCATGACTGAAGGGAGCTCTTGTGAATGTCCTTATGGCTGCATTATGTGGCTTGAAGAGTGTAAAAGAACTATTCTGAGAGTGTTTACTGTTACTGACAAATGCAATGGGCTTGCCTACATATATTGATGTGGTAACCTCATGACACTATCACAGTGAATGCTCATGCTTCCACCAGGCACACACCACCAGCCGTCAGTGCACGCTTCCACCAGGCACACACACCACCAGCCGTTAGTGCATGCTTCCACCAGGCACACACAATACCAGCCATCACACACTACCAGCCATCGATGCACGCTTCCACCAGGCACACACCACCAGCCGTCAGTGCACGCTTTCACCAGGCACACACACCACCAGCCTTCAATGCACGCTTCCACCAGGCACACACACCACCGGCTATCAGTTCACGCTTCCACCAGGCACACACACCACCAGCCGTCGGTGCACGCTTTCAGCGGACACACGCAACACCAGCCATCAGAGCACGCTTTCACCGGGCACACACACCACCAGCCGTCAGTGCACGCTTCCACCGGGCACACACACCACCAGCCGTCAGTGCACGCTTTCACCGGGCGCACAGACGCCATCAGCACATGCTTTCACCGGGCTCAAACACCACCAGCCGTCAGTGCACGCTTCCACCAGGCACACACACCACCAGCCTTCAATGCACGCTTCCACCAGGCACACACACCACCGGCTATCAGTTCACGCTTCCACCAGTCACGCACACCACCAGCCATCCTTGCACGCTTCCATCAGGCACAAACACCACCAGCTGTCAGTGCACGCTTCCACCAGGCACACACACCACCAGCCATCAGTGCACGCTTTCACCAGGCACACACACCACCAGCCGCCAGTGCACGCTTCCACCAGGCACACACACCACCAGCCGTCAGTGCACGCTTCCACCAGGCACACACACCACCAGCTGTCACACACTACCAGCCGTCGGTGCACACTTCCACCAGGCACACACCACCAACCGTCAGTGCACGCTTTCACCAGGCGCACACACACACACACCACCAGCCGTCAGTGCACGCTTTCACCAGGAACACACACACACACCACCAGCCGTCAGTGCAGGCTTTCACCAGGCACACACACACACACACACACACCACCAGCCGTCAGTGCACACTTTCACCAGGCACACACACCACCAGCCATCAGTGCACGCTTCCACTAGGCACACACACCACTAGCCGTCTGTGCACGCTTCCACCAGGCACACACACCACCATCCATCAGTGCACGATTCCACCAGGCACACACACCACCAGCCGTCAGTGTACGATTCCACCAGGCACACCCACCGCCAGCCATCAGTGCACGCTTTCACCAGGCACACACACCGCCATCCGTCAGTACACTCTTCCACCAGGCATACACACCACCAGCCGTCCGTGCACGCTTTCACTAGGCACACACACTACCAGCCGTCAGTGCAGCAGGCAGGCTCTTCTCAGAGTTTCTTGGTAAATATGTATTCGATGCCTGGGAGGGAGTGGGTCGAGTTTCCTTGTGAGTGAGTTATGCTTCCTGGGGCTCACTCACTCCACATTTGTAAATTGCCCCTGCACCAGACTTTTTCTCATTTGCAAATTTCGGCGCATGCGCACAGCTAGGCAACCCCCACACATCCGAGAATGACTGCTTCCTACAACCAGAATGGAAACAACATTCAGAGCAATGAAAACAAGTTAATTTGATGCAAAGAACTTAACAAAAACCATGTCCAGCTGTTGTAGATCTGGCAACTTACACAAACCAGCAACAAAAAACAAACAAGCATTGGCATAGCCAATAGGTCTCGCTTTCTGGACCCTGTAAGTATCTAGTTATGCAGCAGAATAGCCTTGGTGCATCAACACCAACTGTTGCATGGCTAAACACTTATAAGGTCCCAAATGCGAGACCTTTTGGCTTTGCCAATGCTTGTTTTTTTTTGGTTACCATGCCATTCCAGTTTGGATTCAGTCATATGTAAATCAGTCTTGACCCTGCTCCCCATAAGAACAGTCCAGTCCAAACTGCCAGGCCAGTTCCTCTTTGGACTGGAAAAAAGCACCCTGGGTTAGGGTCAAAGATCTCGATTACAACCATCCACTGACAGTCCAATCTCAATTGTTTTATCATCAGTTTTTTCAGGAAAACTAAAACAATGTACTGTAATCAGTGCCCTGTGTTAGTTGTCTTTGAACAAAACAGCTTTTTCAAGTAAACTACCCTGAAATAAATGTGATGTCCAAACAATAGTTAGCAAGTAAGTAATATGGTTCTATAATACCATCTTAGGGTTCTAGTGACATTTTCAAACCATAACACAACTCATTTAGACAATCCACTCCCTTTTTTGCCAGTGCTCACTCACTGGGCCAGTCCGTCACATTAAGCTCAGGAAATTCATGTACTTCAACATAACAAGTAAAACTACATAGCAGCGCTCCAAACAGCAATTCATTTTCAATCCCCTATTTCACAAACAATAAAAGATACGTCGAATTGACCACAAAGGTTGCCGCTAATGCTCTACTTTCCATAGGACCAGTGTTTTGAACAAAGTTTGTGGGATGAAATGCACAAGAGGCAACCAATGTAGATAATTCTACATTTCCATTTTTAAATAAAATACCTAATTGAAAATAATTTGCAGCATAAAGTACATCTGTTAGGAGCTTGACGTTTTTGCTAATATGTTGACCCTGTTGGGCACCTCGACCCCAGGGCTAGCTTCATGCCTGGGTACCGCATAGACAATTGCATGCTTCTCTGACAACCCCACTCCTTCTGGGGGGTCGACTGTTTTGAAGCCATGACTGTGAGCCCCCGAATGGTGAAGCATGGTTTTGGGTTCGCTCACAAAAGTAACCACACTCCAAGCTGGCAGCTGGCTCAAGGTTTATTCTTGTACGTGTATTATCAACAGTAACAGTTGCATTCGCCCCCCCCCCTCACCTAGGCTACTCTACTCCAGCTGTGGTGTCCACTTCAACTGACTTATGACAAGCAAAATTCCACCCCCATAACATTCTGGTTCTATTACATCACACAACACAAGAATTGGTGAAACTTGCCCTGGATTTGTGGTACTGAACTTGATCCGGTCATGGTACCTGTCTTAGTGCTGCAGACCATTTATAAATATATGTACACACAGTTCCCCTCAATCAGAGAAAGGAATACAATGCACACTCGGGGGTCTCATAGGTGCTCAAGGCACACACACTCTAGAGGAACGCTTGCTGTTGGAACCCATGCCAGAAAAGGCGGTCTCCTTAGGTTATGCTAAACCTACGAATAGTTCTCCAAATCTATTAGTTAGTTTGAGAGAAAGATGGGAGGAGGACCTAATCCCTTAGAGGGTGATGATTGGGCAGAAGCAATACAGAGCACCAGAGAACTGGCTATATGTGTGTGTTTTCATTGTATCCAGTTACGTATATTGCACAGGACGTATCATTCTAGGACATTACTCCAGAGCTTGGGACGGACTGACAACGCTCTTTGCATCAGGGGATGTGAAAATGAGGGGTCCTTCATTCACATACTCTGGGAATTCCCATAAATACAAATATATTGGACCAGGATGACACAAGTTATTTTGAGGGTTACGGCCCGAGAGGTGCCTCTGACGTCCAAGTAGCACAACTTGAGTAAATCCGGAGATAAGGAGTGGTCTAAAGGCCAAATGGTTTGAATGAATTTGGCATCTGGGATTGTTAAAGGGAATACAGCCTGTGCCTGGGGGGCAGGCAGAGCACCACGTGTTGGTGACTGGGTGGCAGATGAGGACTGGTGCCAGAGCACCAAACAAGTGGTCTGCCAGAGTAGGGGATGCCCAAAGAAATAGGAGAACGTTTTGGATACTTGGTGCAGTTATAGAGAGGAACAAGAGGGATATGGCATGACTGATTGGGACCTTGTTCATCGAGATTTAGAGACTTCACAATTTCACATCCAAAAACCATGCATGATATTATGATAAAATGCTAGTCCCTACGCCATGATGTAATAATCAAGTTAATGATGTTTTATGTACAATTTTTTTTTTTTTTTTTGGTAAATATATTTTTATTGCAGGAAGTGATTCGAAGTACAACGTTGGCATCTGCTTCATTACGCAATCAAGTGTGGGTGGGACCCATATAATCATTGTACACGGCCATTCAGCCCACAACCCGGAGGTCGGGCGGCGTACGCCATTTTCCGGTATCGTATACCACTCTACGCACATAGTATATTGCAGACAATATAGTTAGTCCCATCTGCTTTTATCCAACTACTCCCAACCTATCCCCCTCCCTCCCTCCGCTTACTCTACCCTCCAGAGGAAGACAGTGTTGTTCATCACTATTCATTGTCCCGATGCCTTAAAAAAAAACCAAATCACCCCGCCTCCTCCATCTCCCACCCACCACCCCACTCGTCATCGGTAGATCAACTTTGTTTGTTCCTCTTCTGTTAAATAGGCCGTGAGACTGCCTTGGTGGCGTCGTGCTATGCTATTACGTCGCGTCTGTGGGATCCAGGCTTCCCCCTTCCGTGCTGTCCGTGTCAGTATGAATGCTATGGTCGCGTAGGGCCTGCACTATCGTTTCCCAAGCCTGAGCCGTCTCCAGCGCCCGTTCATCCTGTCTACGCTTTGCCTGCTGGAATCGCAGCGTGCTTTCACTCCCTGCCCATTTAAGCAGCTCATTGTGCCATTTAGTGTCCGACGGACCAGCTCGCGCCTTCCAGTGTCTGGTAATTTCCCGTTTAGCTAACAGTAATCCCAAATCGATGAATTTACTGGTAATTTTAGTTTTAGGTGTATGTGGAAACCAGTGTAATATCCCCACAGCTGCGTCCATCTGTAACGATCTACCAGTCGCCGCGGTCAGTGTGTCTCCTACGATCGCCCAATAGGAAGTCAGCCCAGAGCAGGACCACAACATGTGCATGAGGTCCGCCCCGGGTGCCCTACACCTAGGGCAGGCTGCCGTCTCCAGACCAAAGTATTGCTGCAGCTTCACCGGAGTCAGGTAGGCTCTATGCAACACATAGAAGTGGACCAACTGGAAGCGTGCGTTCCTCGTCCCCTTCCAAGCTCTCTGCAGCAGCTGGGACCACGTGGACTCCGGAATTTCTCTACCTATGTCCGTCTCCCATTTGGCTTTGAGGGCCGCCAAGGGGGTCAATCTCCCCTCCACCAATCTGGAGTAGAGGCAGGACACCGCCTTCACAGTCCCCGCAGACATCATGACATATTGGCATGCCGTTGACAACTGCGGCTCCTCGTGGCCAGTCTTCCAGTGAGCCTGAATCGCTCTCGTGATTGCGGCGTGGATCAGGAAATCGCCCCTAGGAATGTCGTAGCGGTCCAAAAGGGCCCGGAAGGGCATCAGCCCCCCATCCTCGTAAAGGTCGCCTACCGTCTGTATCCCCATGTCTTCCCAAACACTGAGACGGGACCAGTCCCCGCCGTGGGGCAGTGCGGTGAGCATTCCCAGCGGGATCTCCGGGGCATAAGGCTGCGATCCGCCTAGTTTGCGATGTACTCGGTTCCAGCAGGAACGTACGGTGCGGTCTTCCTGAGTGAGATGTTTCAACTCTAGTGTCTGTTGCAGTGCAATGTACGATAAAACATGCCTAGGTGTGCCACTACCCCGCAGTTCCTCCGGGCCGCGGAACTCACGAGCGACTTCTTGGGTGTAAAACTGCAATTGGGCCGCTAAATAGTATGATGTTTTATGTACAATGTAATCATTTCAATGGAAGTAACATCTTCATGCTTTTGTTTCACTGAGCAACTGTTTAATAAAAATAATGTAAAAAGAAAGATATTATGACATTCTGTTTACAAAACAACATTCCGTTTTATGGAACGTGTACAGACAAGTAAGAGGTACAGCCATGGGCATCAGCCTTGCCCTAGCTATGTCAATCTTCTAATGGGCTGGTGGGAAGAGCAGATGCTATGGCCTGAATATGGTGAGACAGTTAATGAACAAAGCATTGTATGGTATAGGTTCATTTAAGATTTATTTCTATTTGGAATGGTTCCAGGACAGATGTAGGAAAATTCATGGTATGTAGCTGCTTTCTTCAAGTTTAATTGGAAGAGCAGAAGGTGTTTTTTAAATGTTGCTTTAATTTATAGGTGGCAATAATGAGTGAAGATGGTCCACAGAAAGAGGAATAGATTTTATACACCCTGAAATGAGAAATGCATGTCCAGTGGCGCTGAGTGAACACATATAGTAAGTATAGTGACTTTTATGACTGACTTTAAAATTAATACAATATCCTCAGAAAATATGAGATTTTGGATACTATGCTCACGTTTGTTGAGGCGCACTTGGCAAACAAACTCAGAAAATTGGTATGAATAGAGGTGCTTGGTAAGAGTGCGTACTTACCCAAATTCCCATTTGTTAGATATAAATGATGGTGTTAATTTTCTGGGAGAATGTAAAAATGAATCTCTGTGTATTGGGGTCTTGCTGCAGACACACGCTTGAGGCAGGCTGCATGTGCACAGTATTCATAGCCCCGGCACCTAGTCCTCTCACTGACTTCACTGGCAGTGAACATGGCACCTTAAATAGGGGTCTCAATATCTGTGAGCAATTTTTTTTTGCTGACAAAACCAACATATATTTATCAATTTGTTTTATAAATTCGCTTTTGTATGTATACATTAACATACCAATTTTAAAAACAATTAGCCAGGGTCCAAGTAGAATTCAGAAAGGATCCCTTATGGAAATAAATTAATTTCTTATAGATCCTCTTGAACCTTGACCTTCCTCTCTCCATTAGGGTGAAAAACGTGTTTTGGGTTTTGCATTACAGGTGATGGATGTTCTTCGAGTGTTGTTTTAGAACACACTGAAAAATTATCAGCATATTCAGTTGCTTTTAAACATGGGCATGAAGCGGTTTTTGGAATCGTTGATTCCTCAAAAAAGGAAAGTGAGTTATCTTCCTGAAGGTGCTTATGTTAAGACTTTAAATCTTTTCTCATATCTGAAGGCTAGACAAGGATTTGGATGGTATGCTCTGGGGAGCTCTTAACTATTCGTATGAATGAGGGTCCTCCAGTGCTGCCTCTGTAGGTAGTTGTTTCAACACTGTGGAGATTTGCGGGAGTGTAGCAAAATCTCCGGAGACCCTGCTCTCAGCTAGTCACTTCAATGAGGGCTCGCCTTTATTTATTTATAATTATAGTTTCAACACAAAAGAGATCTAAAGGTTTGTATCAAAATCTCCAGATACATATCTCTGTCTATTTGGAGATCTACAGGCCTGTATCAAAATCTCCAGACACTGCTCTGTCTACTCTGAGGTGGAGCTCTTAAATAGTCACATAAATGAGGGCCCTTCAGTGATGCCTATGCAGGATCCAAGGCTCTGCACATGAATGGCTAATTCAGCATTGGGTTAGTATTCTTTGCATTCTGGTACTGGTAGTATAAGTGGGCAAGACAGGAAATTAATAGAGAGATTAATAGAGAGAGCCAAGCCAAGAGTCTGGCAACATTCAATAAAATGACTTGAAAATGAGCCCAACATACAAGTTTCTGTTGGAATGCGCCACAAGCTTTGAGGCTAGAGATTATTTTCGTAGAAAAGGTCGTACAAAGGTACAATTTAGCCATACTTTCAAAATGTGACTTTTAGGAGTACAATGGCACAATATACCATCAAATACATGGAACTTTTATGGGAAATAGTTTTGCTTCAAGTCTGGCCTGCTTATATGTACACCAGTTTGAGACCAAACATATTTACTCATCTACCAACCTGTTTACAGACCAGATTGTCACCTAGCGCAGATACATAGATGACGTTCTTAGGCATAACTCTTCAAAGGTAGAAACTTTTAATAAACCTGCAGATACTTTGACAAATAAACTCACGGCTAGATTATACTTCAACAAAATACTGAAGCAAGCATAAATACATGCATGCAACAACAACAGAGATTCTATACTTGAAACCATTCCAAAACCCCCTATGGACAGAATTACGTTTGTAACCACCTACTCTACTCTTTCTAATAAAGTCAGGAAGATTATCTCAGGGAATTGGAGATCTAACATAGCACAGGTAATGATAGGGCTAAACTCCTGTTCTCTTTTAAGAAAGGCACCATTTGGTAAACACAAAAAAAATCAAACCGACTCCAACTCAAGCTGAGACATTATGGGGTCTCCCTCCTGTCACAAGCCACTGCCTATATAGAAGATGCTAACTTTGTAAATTTGATAATATTATAAAGAAATTGATATGGGAACTGGCTGCCCTTGGATTATCAGATACCATACTAACTGCAATACAGAGAACATTGTGTATATAATCACATACCACTGTGGCCGGAGATATGTGAGCATGACTTCACGCAGAGTCTATATCACGAACAATAAATAACACATACGCAATATAAGGTACAGGAAGGGGCTACAAAAATGACGATCCACTCTTTAAAAACCAAACATAGTGAAGACAAGATCAGATGGCTAGTACTGGATGGAAAAAGTAAATACACCTGCTAACGGTAACATATTACAAACCTTGCTCAAAAAGAAACAACGTTGGGTATATCTGCCTTAAGAGACAGACACACACAGACAGACACACACACACAGACACAGACACACACACACAGACACACACACACACTTAGTGACAATACCCCTTGGCTACAGATCACATTAAGCTTCTTGAAGTGTCAGGGGACGTACATCTGGACTACTGTATATACTATATTCCTATCAGCTATAGAGAGCATCCTTGTTGCAAACACACAATCAACACAGTAGCTCCAATCTATATCCCCAGCTCCTGGATTTTGTCTACTTGGTTCATCTCTTCAATATTATTCTTACATATACATCCTTGCATGGCAATAGTATATAGTCTTGCAAAATATAAAGCCATGTTGACCCTTTAACTTGCAAATAACATGTCTAGGGTTTAAATTTTAAATTCTAGAATCT
The DNA here is from genome assembly GCF_964261635.1 of Lissotriton helveticus. Classification (NCBI taxonomy): domain Eukaryota; kingdom Metazoa; phylum Chordata; class Amphibia; order Caudata; family Salamandridae; genus Lissotriton; species Lissotriton helveticus. The sequence continues at coordinate 288,011,822 of NC_136062.1, forward strand.
CCTGTAAAGTCATTTATTTAAGAATAACTATAAGCATGTCTAAAATCAGACACGTGGGACTCCCACTTCCCAGAAGTCCTGCATGTCACATGACTGTATCTGTAGGCACGTGATCGTGCGCACACATACGCGGCACTCTTCTTTTACCAGCATTTCTCTTCCACTCACATTGTCAGGAGACAGACGCCGCTGTAGTTGGGAAAGCAGGGTGCAACCTTTGTCAACATGAGCAATGGAATATTGCTTATCATGGGCTTTTCCACCTTTTTCTGTGAAATGCAGTGTGCTCTTGATGTTTCAGTGTTTCACTATGAGGCCACACTCGACGTACTCCTCGATGCCCACCCTTAGTTTATTTTAGGGTGCGTGAAGGAACTTTTGATGTGATATCTGCATGTCTGTGTGCGATCACCACTAACAAACTTATGCACTGATGTAATGTGTTTTTTCACGAATATTCATTGGTCTGCGAAACACAATATCCATGTGTGCAGCATGATCCTATACTTTCAGATGGAATTCAGCCTTCTATTATTCTGTAACTAAAATTGTGTTTTTGGTTGTCGATTTAAAACATTTCCAGTTTTTTTGTTTATGTGTTATTACAGGACCTCCTAAATAGATGCTGACAAAGCGCTCTTATTAGGCAGGAGAAAGGAAACATATACAAAGGGTAATGTGTGTGTGTGTGTATGCCTGCTGTCTGCATAATTAGTATGTACTTGTAAATTAGGGCAGAAGGGATCCCAGATCAAAATTACAGACTCCGGATGGGGCCATTGGCTGAAGCAGGTCAACCCACATATGCAGTTTCCTCCAGAACAGAATGAAGGCAGTTCCCGATTAAAGGTTACCGTAATGTTTTGTCTTTTTAACTTTTAACAGCCTGGAGCCCAACCTCTAGAAAAATTCTCTGACGAGCAAGGATGGCCGATGATGAAGCACCCAGGGAGTGTGTGAGGCCATACCTTCCAATTGTTTTAAATTGACTTTCAAAGCACAAAATAAATATTGATATACTATGGGTTCTCTCTTGACACAAAGAAAGTTATAGTTTTGTCTTCAGACATCCGGAAACTATTCCGCTACTTACCAAATATCTACTAAATATATATAATGAGGCGAAAGGAGGTTTTACTCTCAAGACTTGAAGCTCACTAACTCACCTTGCAGATGTGATGGCAATAAGACAAATAGTTTTGAATGCAAACAACTCCAAGGGACCGCTGTGAAGGGGTTTAAATGGGCAACAAATCAGATATGTAAGAACCAAATTCAGATTCCAATAGGAGGCATAATGAAGGGAGCCGGAGGATATTTGTAAGATGCCAACACTGTCATCACCTTCGTGAAAATGTGTGGAGCAGAAGTGTGGCCAAACAGGAAGACCACAAATTGATAGTGTTGGGGATCCCACCGTGTAGTGCAGATGCTTCCTGTGAGACAGCAGAATAGGGATGTGGAAGTAGGCATCCTCGACAAGTTGATTGTGAAGACGGAATCATGTATGGCACCACTTGTCCTGGAGTCAGAAGAAGCGCTGGTATCTAAGGCGATGTCGAATGTGGTAGCGGAGACGGAGCAAGCGTAGCCCCAGGCGGAAATTCTTCAGAGCTGGTTTGCCGAGACACTGACCACGGTGACTTGCCTTTTTGATGCTCGACATCAAGACTCCGCTTTATGGCTTCAGTGACGTCACACGGTGCTGCGTGCCTAGCCCCGTTGGAGCCGACACCCCCTATAGGCATGGGAGAGCTAACGAAAAGTTGGCACTCTTAGCTGGCGGATGGGATATTCAAAAGTTGAAGAATCAGCAGGTACATTTATCCAGCAGCAATATTATGCACTGGAATATTTCAATAGCTCCATTTTAGAACAGCCAGTGAATCTAGCACAAAATTATTGAAAAATTGTACTGTTAACATGCATGGTTTGGTTTTACTTTTCCAAACATTTCTTAGGAAAAATCATCCTCTGCAACGTGTCGTGGTCACTTGCTTGGTGCAAACAAAGACTACATTTATAGTTTTTGCCAGGGCTTCTTCGAGGTGCCAGTCCACCCTAATCACTATATTAGCATAGCACTCTTTCGCCGATTAATGTGGCAAATTAGATTCAGCAGCTGGAGATAAGCATGTTGCTGTCACTCTCAAGGACTCGCCGTTTAGCCACTCCTTCTCAAGATTCCATACTATACGAGCTCAAAACAAGATATAGGATATGGATAAATCTTTAGAGTACGTTGGTGGAAGGCGTGTATTAATATCTTAAACTCCCTCACCCCAACAGAAAAACAAAGACAGAATTCACTATCTTTGAACTATGACAACATAGTATGCAAACACTGATTTCTGCCCACCCTTGCCCAGGTAGCTCAATCATTATGCACATTTTGCAAGAGCAACGATCTTTTTTTTAGTTTACATATTCAACTCGGATCTGTAAAGTAAAAGGAAACGTTCCTGCATCATTTTGTATTTGCGCATAAAATGAGGTGGCTGCAGCTTCATAGCACCTTTCCTTTGTGTTACACTTGAGGCATGCTGCACAGCATTGAGGATGCTGTGCAGCTTGACACTTCTAGGACAGAAGTATGTCGGGCCATTCTGGAATTTCCAGGTCATTACCATCCTTATTTATTTATTGCATGTTTATATAGCGTGAAGCAGACCCAAAGAGTATCTACATAGTTGTATGTGAGAATATTATCAATGGGCAGGTATGGGGACCTACGTGAATCCCCAAATGATTTTGACATTTTGATATGATGTTATGTAACGCTCTAATGCTCTTCAGCCTAGTACGTACTATATAAAAAACTTTAAATGATCAGTGCGGAGAGAAATTCAAGTTTGAGATTAGAGTAATTTCTTCATGATTGAGATCAACCCAATTAATGATCCTAATTATCACAATATTCATAACGTTCATAGTTCACAATGATTCTTATATCCATGCTCCTTTGCCGGCCTCACTGCTGACTCAATGGGAAACAGCACAGGGGGGATGATCAAGATTGTAAGCACTGGAAGAATGAGTTTTAATTGTTCTTGTTGATGCCGTGTGAGGGGTTTGTTCTGTCTGTGTTGTGTTGGTCTCTTCTTCCTTTCCATTACCCTGCCCTGCGCGTGCCTTCCCAGCGCGATGATTGGACAGCCTTCAGCTGGAATGTTTGAAGCTGAGCTGCGTGTGACAGTTAGAGATTAACGGGCTGTGCTGCTTGCCGAGCAGACATCCCCTGGTGTGTTGTCAACAGTGAATAAAGTAATTGACGACAGTTTGAGTACGGAGCCGTCTTTACAAATTTGGCGACGAGGTGACAGCACGCCAGCGAACCTGCGTGAATATATTGAATATAAAAGCAAATGCGTGAGGAGAAGCACGGTGATGATAAGAATAAGCAGGTGAAAGGGAAGGAAAAGTGGACACTTTAACCCTATCTGAGGTACTGATAAAAAACTATAATAAGGAACAATAAGCAAATGTGAGGAATAATAAGTAAACGTGAAAAGAAATGTGATGTTACAGTGCTAATTGGAGGAATATATAATCGGCAAACTGAAACTGAACAAATCAAATCCAGTGAACCTTTAACTAATTGAGAAGGGAAGAGGTTACACTCGCACCCAGTGCTGTGTTCTGACTGACAAGAAAGTAATTGGAGATTGGCGAAATTAATCTCAGGCTGTGTTTGCGAGTGGAACAACGATTGTTTTCAAGTAGTGCCAAAGTCAAACTGGCCATGCACTGAAGGGAAAAAATAAATAAACGCTTTGATAAGTTAAAAGAGCGAGTGTAACAAGAACTTTGTGTGAGGAAAAAATAACAACGTGAGTAGGAAACCACTAATTCAACACGGCATCTATTAATAGTAAACTCGCTTTGAAACGGACATCGTGTGAGGTGATAAGCTTTGTGAGGTGAATGCGAGCAACGCTGCGGCACGTATGACGTCATCGCGCTGGGCGCCATCTTGAGTGCATAAACTAATTGAAAAACACGCTTATCTAACGCGTGCAACGCGGAATACATCGATTGAACAACGGATCTCATTGGAAGCTTAAAACTCTGTATCCTTTTTGGTTAAATTAAAGGGAAAAAAAAGGGAGTGATAAGTATATATATAATTATAAGTAACTGTCATAATAACCAGTGCAGGAAAGGACAGAGAACAATATAAAGAAAAGTAAAGTAAATAAATAAACACATTAAAGCATGGCAAGCAGGAATGTGTACAACCTACAGCCACCTGAACCATTTTTGAAAGGAGAAGGTACACCTACAATAAAATGGGAGGAATGGAAAGAATATTTTTGCAACTACATAACTACATTTGACATGGAAGATGAAAATTTAAAACCAGTTGAAAATAATTTTTTTTTGTTACACAGCTTAGGGGCAGGTGGTCTAAAAGTGTACAATAACATTGCAAAGAAAGGCCATGAGGGGGCTGACAGGGATGTGTTTGAGGATGCCATTGAGGACTTGGATGTGTATTACAAGCCTGTGGTATGTGTTGCAGTACACAGGTACAAATTCTACAGGAGGAAGCAGAATAAAGAGGAAAGCGTTGATGAGTACGTGGCAGCATTAAAAAAACTTAGCACTCACATGTAAATTTGGGGTTTTACACGATGACATGATTAGAGACCAAATTGTTATGTGTACTGCTAATCAAAACATACAAGATGCCTTGTGGGCTAAAGGCGAGAAACCCTTACAACAAGTAATAGACATTGTTAAAAAAGCGGAACTCACTGGTAGATGCGCAAAGGAAGTAATCAATGAGAGCAAAGAAAAAACTGAAGAGTCCAGTGTAGTGGCTAAAGTGAGTGCAACAAGGAAAAAAACGACCAATTTAAGTAACAAGGATAAAGACACCACTAGTAGATACAGAAAGGAGAGAGCTTATGGTGACCTTAGATGTTATCGTTGTAATAGTAACAGACATTTAGCTAATGACTGGAACTGCCCAGCAAGGAACACCAAGTGTAGCAAATGCGGACTAGTTGGACATTTCGAAAAAGCATGCAAAAGAAGTGGAGTTATGAAAGTAAGGTGTACGCAGGAAGAAGAGATGGAAGAGGAAAACTCATCTGACGAGTCAGAGTATAATTTTTGCATATTAAATATAACAGAGGCAACGGAAAACAATGAAGAAAATAAAGGTAAAATGAAGAAACCAGTTTGCAAAGTAGTAATTGGAGGAGTTGAACTAGAATTAATTGCAGACTCAGGGTCACCATGCACCATTGTCAACCACAATGTATGGGATGAAAAGTTTAAAAAAGTACGGAGTAAAAAGTTGGAAAAACCAGACATTACATTGAAAACTTTTACTGGAGAGACTATTGGACTTCTAGGATACAGAGAGGTACCTTTCATCTTCAAGGAGAGAGAAATGAACAGTAAATTGTATGTGGCAGCTACTGGTCCGTCAGTATTAGGATGGAGAGATCAGGGAAAGTTGAGCATTACCCTTGACCCAAATCGTTCTGAGCCAGTATTAGTAATACAACAAGACATAACTCGTGACATGAAGATACTAGAAAGCTACCCAGGTGAATTCAATGGGCAAATCGGTAAGCTAAGTGGATTGCAAAACAAAATTAAAATAAATAAGAATGAAACTCCCTGCTTACAAAAGGTACTACACATACCCATGATGCTAGAGAATGAGGTTGGAGAAGATGTTGACAAACCAACGGATCGCGAAAATGCTCATATATCACAAACTACATTCCAACCAACATTAAAACCTTTGATATGCCCAATCATGCCTTAGGAGAGGATCGGAGTGGACATAACTGGTCCTATAAGATGGCAGGATGAACAGGTGTACATAATAGTTATGGTGGACCATCTGTCTAAATGGCCAGAAGTAAAAGTGTGCAAGAAAGCAGACACGTGTGACATAATAACGTTCATGGATGATGTGTTCACCAGGGAAGGTATACCGAAAGTTATCATAAGTGACAATGGCAGCCAATTCACCTCGGAGGACTTCAAGAATTTTATTACTAGGAATGGCATCACCCACAAAACAACATCTATTGATAAAAGGAACCATCCAACTTGCCAACAAAAGTGGAAAATGTTGGAGGAAGGAAGTAAAGGAAATGATATGGGGGTACAGGATAACTCCGGTCGAAAAGACATTAGCAAGCCCGTTTGAAGTTATGAGAGGAAGAACACCCATTTCAAAGGACCAAATCGGATGGTTAAAACAAGCAAGAACATCAAGATGGTCTGTGGAAACGATTAGGGAAAGAATTAAGAACGCACAAGTTATTCTCAATGAGAAACATGACAAGAGCAGGCTTTGCAAAGAAATGTCCATGAAAGTAGGAGACAAGGTGCGGATTAAAAGAAGTGGACACATAGTCAAAGAGGAAGACAGATATGCCTCGCCTTTGGAGGTGGTAGAAGTGTTTTGTAACTCTGCATTACTCAGCGATGGGATAGTTTGGCATGCTTCAAAGATGGCAATGAGTCACAGAACAGAAGAAATGGAACATAAGGAAAGGAAGCGTATTTATGAGCTGGACGGACACCACCAGGACTGGTCGGATGAAGAGGAGGAAGATGAGGACAATAACATAGGTGCGTCCAAGGGAAGAACAGGTACTACGACTCAGAAAAATCGGAAAGGAATAGAATCTTTTGGAATGGACAGGACACTCAACTCCAACTACTCTGTGGAGCCACGAGTTCGTGCAACAACAAGTGGCACCGACTCTGAATATGAAACCAGCAACGATGGAGAGGTAGAGAGTGATGCCAACGCAAAGGAAACGGATGACACAGCTAATGCGGAACACACATCCACCAAGGATGATGGTAGTTGGCCTATGGAAGATGTCGGCAAAGCAAGTGAAAACACCAACATTTATGGCCAAGTTCGGTGCAAACCCAGCAAATATAAAGACTTCGTGTTTGACTGACAATTCTGAATATGTTACTGTTTTGGGGGGGGGGGGTTCTGTTTCCTAACCCTCTTTTGTTTTAGGGAAGGAGATGTGTTGTGTTGGTCTCTTCTTCCTTTCCATTACCCTGCCCTGCGCGTGCCTTCCCAGCGCGATGATTGGACAGCCTTCAGCTGGAATGTTGACAGCTGAGCTGCGTGTGACAGTTCGAGATTAACGGGCTGTGCTGCTTGCCGAGCAGACATCCCCTGGTGTGTTGTCAACAGTGAATAAAGTAATTGACGACAGTTTGAGTACGGAGTCGTCTTTACAGTCTGGTAGGATATCGTTCTATATCTTCAGGACGCTGCCCAAGAATGATTGGTTCAGGGTCTGGGTTTTTAGGTTTACGTATTTTTTATTGATTTTAAAAACAAAATAACATTACAGTTCATGAACTTGCCCCATTCCCCCTGTTGCACCGCCCTAAACAAGGAGAGAGATGTGAGTCACACTGTTTGCAAATAAATATAAATCCATTCATAGCATTGGATCACTTAAACAGCATAATTGGTACTGTTGTGTCAGAGTACAGCACATCAGCATCACAGACAAATCTAGAGAGTATTAATCAACTGTACCAGTCTCATCATGTCCCGGTTCAGGGGCTCCCATTTCCTGTTGTATCAGACTTCTTTTAAGTCCCATTCTATCCTTCCCCGCTGTTCCACTCTGTTTTAACCCAACCTGTGGCATGCCCCACATTCAGTTCATGCCCGCCTTGCAAATACCCATAACCATTGCTTTTGTGTGGGCAGTGGTATGGAAAAACATCTTAGTGCCATACACTTCTTTGCCACAATGAGACCTAGTTCCAATACCTTCTCAACATATTTAGTGTGTATATTATGGGTGATGAGTCCCAATAAGCACATCGATGTCTGATAATTTTTCAAGAATTTAATTTCAAGTCTGAGAGAGTATGAGCATTGGAGTTCTTGAGCTCCCCCCGAAAATTGTGAGTTGTAGGCCAGGTGTTAACTTGATCTTGTGTGTAGAGCCTTGTGAAGGACACGGGCTGGGTTGAATTGGCATTTTGTCTATAAGGAGAGCCAGTTGAGTGAGAACAAAATGGACCACTGTGATCATATCTTTTGGACGCTGAGGCCACAAGTGCTGATGGAGCAAGGATTCGCACGTACAGCGACTTGCTCGTATTCAAGAACCTCGAATAACCTTAATGAACTAAATCAATCTGTTTGTCTTACTAATTTCCCATTTATTCTGACATTTTGGGTGTCCAAAAGAAGCTTGCTTATGTGTATACTTATCCTAAATAGCTTGCCACTAAAATGGCCGCTGCTTGACGGGAGTTTCGTCTGCGCATGCGTCGGTCACACTCACGTGACGTGACGTACTCGCAGTTCTGGTGGGAATCTTTGCGCTTGGGCACTAGTTTCAAAATGGCCGCTTTGTGTTCTCACATGCTGAAGCTTGCTCTGCCGCTTTCTGCATTGCAGTTCGTTTCGCACTAATTTTAATGCTATAGTTAATATAAAGTAAGGGGAGTCATATAGGGATTCCTGGTATACAGTGTATTCATTTATTTCTATGTTCTAAATTGTTTTCCTTTACTTTTCATAGGGCGAGTCTTTTGGGCCCGGGAAGTACATGAAACTCCATCTTAGAAGTCCCTACTGCGCATGTCACCCTGGCAGAGGGAAGAAAACCTTGTACCAGTGGAACTCAGCCAGCTGGCAGCCAGTCAAGATGCTCATGAGTTTTGACCTGCGACCCAGCAGGACGAAGCTGAACTGTACTGCAGTTGTAACAATTGTATATTAAATTGTATTAGGCATTGTTAGGAGAAGAGCACATGTCCTGGGAACCCCAAATTCAATAGGCGGTCCCAAAAGATGCAAATTGGGGCTTGTAGAAGTTCATCCTGGTTGGTGTGTTGACCTGTCCTACTTGAGGACCAATCGAAATTGGGGATTCTTACACTTGCAACATTTGGGGGGTGGTACACTGACCCAAAAACAGTATAACTAGCCTAGGTTTAGCTAGAGAAATCGTCCGACTTGTCCGAATAGCTGACCTGTCACTGACCCAATGCACTCAATAGGTGATTGATACAGAGAGCTGCGGGGCACTCTGTCCGAAATTTCCACAGACCCAAGCGGGGTTTTAAACCTTAAGTGCTGGCTGAGCACTTTGCTGGGGAATTCGATAACCCAATCGGGGTTCTGACTGATAGCTGCAGCGAGGGTGTAGCGCAGGCGTTGCTACCGAACTGCGGGTGCTGGTCTTTCCTTGATGGTCCTATCCTGATCCTAATCTGGTTTTCCTGTCCTGTCCTGGGATTTCCATTCTGCACCTGCTGGCCTACTGGCGACTGTCCTTCCTTGGGGTTTCTCCTGTCCTTAACTGACCCGTGGCCAGGGTTGGTCTTCACACCGTTCTAGGTAAATATAGTGCTGGGAATCTATTCTGCATCCTTCATTCTTTTTTTTGCTTTAATAAAGACGTGATCTCGCATATTGATTTTCCATGCTTTCCTTTCGCACTGACAAATGAAAAGGTCATACCTTATAGTTGTTATACTAGCATGTTCCAATTTTTTCCCTATCCTTTAAGTACGTTCTTCCATACAGTTCATGAAATATAGATGTTCCTTTTCTTTACCTTCCTTTAGCTAAATGAAATGATTGCTCTGGAATATTAGCGTGTTCCACTTTTACCTTCCCTATAGTTACATGTTACTTTTCGAGTTTCCATAGACTGACTAAATTCTCGTACTGTGCCCACTTTTGGAGGATGTACATTCTAGCATGTTCCTCATCTTTCCCCGCCTTGTAGTTACTACACGTCTAGTCTAAATTCCTGAAAAATCTTACTATCATGTTCCCTGTTCTTACCTTCCTTTAGAGTCCTAAATGGTTGGTCTGATCTACTTCCTATATGGATACATGCTCTTTATAATTTTAGTTATTGACAGTTTACTTGTTGTAAACCTTATGCTTTCTGAAAACGATGAACTTTAGATAAAGGTTTTTGAACTTCCTGAGTTTGTGGTTATTATATGAGTGCCAATAGAGTAAATAGTAGTTTTTGTATTTTGGTGTCTTGCCTTTCTTTTACAGCTAGCTCCCTGATCCATGGTGATCATTAGGTACCCGTAGCAGTGGAGTGGTAAGTCGGGTACATTGGAAATACAATAGGAAGGAACAGGGTTACTGGTAGTAGAGTGCAAGGTTACCCGATTAATAAATATGGTGTATTGAAATTTATGGGCCCAATGTGCATATAGTAAAATTATAGTCGGGTGACCTGCGCGCTCTACCAGTGCCTCTCTCGTTGCTGTGCAAGTTGAGTTTTGGATATGCAGGTCTATGGTCGAGCTTACTGAGAGCTACCAACTCTCTGTGTGTCGAGATGGTTATAACAACTACTTTTTAATCATCTGTATTTTATTCTGAGCACAGTGTCAGGTTGTTTCTTGCCTGAGAGCCAACATGTAATGTCCGGAAAATAATATGCAAATAAGCACTTATGGACAGATACAAACTAACAACACAATGTCCTTCTCATGTAACTGATAGGAAGGCACGAAACAGAACAGTCAATTCATTAATAGAACTGACAGAACAAAATCTGGCAACACAACGCACTATACAAATGTTAACCCGATGCACCAACACACAGGGATACGAGGGAAAGAAGGTACTAACAAGATGACGCAGGGGGGAATTGACAAAGGTACGCAGTATGCAGCCGAGTCCATAACCGATGAAAGCATAAACAACAATGGAGGTTAGTATGAGACTGTTCAGCCCAATTGGCTTTAAATGCAAAGTCTGGGCATGCCTGACAATGTACCGTGGCTGATGGCTTCCGGGCTGGGCTAGGCACACACTTAAAATAGAAGTCAAGTAGATTACCAAAAATAAAAAAATAAAACATTTTAAGCCTCAGATTTAAAATATGAGCAAAGTACGAAACATGTGTGTGCAGGCCCTTCAGACTAAGTACACAAACAATTATGATGCACAGTTTCAGGCACACTTTATATTATTGCGTCATGTAAATGATTCGATTGCTGTTTGTAATTCTGTAAACCTTTGCATTATTATTGGTTCAGAAAATGTGAATTCATTCACGCCTTATTCTGATGTTACTTGGCTCTTCCAGTGATATTCAGTAATTTTTGACAAAGTGGAAACCATACAAAACACCGGTCAATATTAATTAAGGTTTTAGCAGTTCATGCTGCTTTAATGACCAGAATTACTCCTTGCCTTTACGTGCGCCGGTTCTGTCTCCATGTGATGTAATCAGTGCATGTTTCTAGGGAGGTCCAATAAATATATTTTAAAACAAAGTGATAGCTTTGTTCAGCAGATTCACAACTCCCTTTCCTCAAAAACAGGCACACCCATAAGCATAAGAAGTGGAAGCTTGACGTTGTAACAATATTAAAAATGTTTAAATGTAATCGTAATCGCAAAGGCGCTATCCTTTTCAACCAAAACAGATTAAATCTAGTCGGTACCCTTGTGGTAGGTACATGTGTGCAGTGTCACTGTGGATTGTTTAGCCCTAGCGTTACACAACAAAAGCATTTGCATGAAGAGATGGTGATGTCTGTAAATATAGATGAAATCTAGTCGGTTACCTTGTGGTAGGTACATGTGTGCAGTGTCACTGTGGATTGTTTAGCCCTAGCGTTACACAACAAAACAATTTGCATAAAGAGATGGTGAGGTCTTTCTCCCATCCTGTCACTCCATCGTTCGTCTAACACATCAAACCCCTCTATCAATCACTCGTTCATGCTCCTCCGTCCTTTCATTCATTCATTTAGCCAGCCAGGCACTCAGCACACCTGCATTTATCCATCCAGCCATTTGCTCAGTGATGCATCCATCCACCCATTTACTCATCCAGCCAAATCACTCTTGGATACTCCAACCCACCACACATTCTGGACATGCGCACCACTCATGTATGTAAACACTCACACATCCATTGATACATCCATACACAAATCTCTCGATTCATCCATATCTCTCAACATCCATCCATCTAATCTCACGACCATTGCCCAGTCACTTGCACACACATTCAACCTTCTAAGTACTCACTTACCAAGTCATCCATTTAGCCGCCCATTAACCTAACGTCAAGTACTCATCTAACATCAGGTAAAAGCACTACTCAGGAATAATTCCCTTTTTATTTCGTTTTAATTGCATGCAGTAGGTGTGCAGGCACGGCACCCTTTACATGTTTGTCCCATGTGCATTAGATCCAACCATGCCTCTTCGGTGTAGTGGTGTGCATCTAACTACAGTGACTGTCCCATTAAAACAAGTGATACAGTTAATTTTACACAAGAAAGTAGATAAACAGAAAGAGATTAATCAAATAAAAAAATCTAACGATTTACATTCGTTGGCGAATGGCCCCGCCCCCAGGGCCTATCAGGAAGTTACAGCTTGGTTTGAATGGATGGGTGAGAGCGTATCACAATGGAAATGAGGATAGCCCCTGGAAGCAGGCTTTGCAGCCGGCAGCTCGTTTCAAGCGAGAGAAGAACATAAATCAGAGTAGTCACAGCTAAATAGACTGACGCCCATGCCCAGCACCAGGGGATGAGACGCTGTGGCATGACCATTAGAGCTGCTGAATTTGGAACTGGAGTAGCCGGTTCGAGTTTCGGCCTGGTAAAAGTGTGCATAAAAAATACAATTTAAATAAATAAGATGTGCAGCCTACATTATTTAATGTAAAATAAAAATAAAACGAGTTATGTGCCTGCTGTGAAAAATAAATTGCCTGTGTTGTTGTGTACATGAAAGCAGGCCTGAAACCTTAAGCACGGCGTCCTGGTCATGAGGAGCAGAAAGCTGATAAGCGGGCACGGCCTGCATAAGCAAAGCACGTCTTTGTGACTAATGTGGGAGAATCTAAATAAAGAAAATAGTACAGTACTGTGTAACAACCAAGTAAAGGGGCCAGTAGCCATGGGAGGTTCCAAATGCTGACATGGCCGTACTAAGGAGGGACTAACAAGCCTATTTAGGAAAGAGAAGACAGGATTTACGAAGGACAAAGACACAAGCCAATGAAAAATATGGGTGGGGGAGTTGGCATGGATTCTCTCACGTACCAAACTACAACAGATCATCACCAGAAAAGAGGCACGCTGGCTCAGGCGGACCTAAAAATGACATACAATTGGGCACTTGAGACCAGCAATAACATTTCAGAAGCTGAGGATCTGGTGTATGGTGGTTTTTGCTGTTTCTAATGCTACTCTTCTATCGGTTCTCGACAATATTTTTCTGAAGTCCTTTCTCCTTCCAGTTTGCGAACAGGAAAAGGTCCAAGAAAAGAGGAATTATTGTATATTTCGCTTAATTACTGTGTGGCTAATGTTGGCCACGGTCCTAAAAATGTGTGGCACAATACAAATACAATTGTTACTGTGAGCACCTGACTGTCTCCAGATAATTCAACACTGCCTGTTGAGGGAATCTAGCTGACTCCTCTGCTTCTCCTTTTCTCTGGATCTGGACTACATGATGGACAGGGGAGCAAATTTAACTTTCAAATCAAAGCAGAAAAGTATCAAACATCTTGAAAGCATCGGGGGCAGACGAGGTTGACGATACCTTTAGCAGTCAGACCTGATGAAGCAGAGGCAGCTCAAAGATCCTGGAGATAGATATATATATATATATCAAGCTCCAAAAGTTGCCAAAAGTAATGAGCAGCACCCGAACTCCAGCGTTACAAAGCCTTTATTTAGGTATGAGCAGTGTCCCAAGTGCCGATTCTAATTCACAGCTGTTCTGTAGCCTGACGCGGTTCAAAGGGAAAGCCCTTCTTCCTCAGAGGCATAGACACAGAAAAGATTGCGTGCAGTTCCGGTCACAGTCTTTATTAATGCCTGATACCACGTCCTGGATGGGCTGCTCGTTCGAGACTGCGGGGCATGCTGGGATCTGTGGTGCCGGCGATTCTGCCATCGATGGCTGCACTTATTACTGCGGAATAATGTTTCCAAGCCATCAAATGGGCCTCAGTAGTCAGGGTACCGCTCTCAATCCTTGCTGGAGTTTCCATGAAAAGCCCGGACGGTACCGAGCTATGGACCCCTCAAAAGCACAGGGTGGTGCATGCTCGGCGGCGTGGCCAGCCGCCTCAAATATCAAGCTTCAAAAGTTGCCAAAAGTAATGAGCAGCACCCGAACTCCAGCGTTACAAAGCCTTTATTTAGGTATGAGCAGTGTCCCAAATGCCGATTCTAATTCACAGCTGTTCTGTAGCCTGACACGTTTCAAAGGGAAAGCCCTTCTTCCTCAGAGGCATAAACACAGAAAAGATTGCGTGCAGTTCCGGTCACAGTCTTTAATTAATGCCTGATACCACGCCCTGGATGGGCCGCTCGTTAGAGACTGCGGGGCATGCTGGGATCTGTGGTGCCGGCGATTCTGCCATCGATAGCTGCACTTATTACTGCGGAATAATGTTTCCAAGCCCTCAAATGGGCCTCAGTAGTCAGGGCGCCGCTCTCAATCCTTGCTGGAGTTTCCATGAAAAGCCCGGACGGTACCGAGCTATGGACCCCTCAAAAGCACAGGGTGGTGCATGCTCGGCGGCGTGGCCAGTCGCCTCAAATATCAAGCTCCAAAAGTTGCCAAAAGTAATGAGCAGCCTTACAATACAGCAGCAAAGAAAAGTGCATTTGATTCACGATGGAATAAAGGACTTTTTCTCCCATAATGCACCGATGTGGATGCGAGCATATCTATGGGGGCGGGTCCACCGCAGCACGCTATCCTCGCCAAGCCTCTGATGAAGAGACATTCGAAACGCGTAAGGCATAGCGCTGGAACTGCTTAATTTACCTGCATGTTTTACTCGCCTGTACCGAAGATTAAAGGTTATGAGGTGAACCTTCCTGCTGTTTGAGTGCTTTCCTGCTAGTGTGGTAACCTCAGGAGCGTGTATTTAAGAGCGGCAGCCCAGCCGCTGAGAGAGCACCACCCCGTGAGAACTGGGGACTGCCGAGGATGTGGATACACCTTTCCTATGGCGGAACAGTAGGCTAAGGATTAAGACGAGCAGACAAGCGGGGGGCTCATGCAGAGCCTTACAATACAGCAGCAAAGAAAAGTGCATTTGATTCACGATGGAATAAAGGACTTTGTCTCCCATAATGCACCGATGTGGATGCGAGCATATCTATGGGGGCGGGTCCACCGCATCACGCTAGCCTCGCCAAGCCTCTGATGAAGAGACATTCGAAACGCGTAAGGCATAGCGATGGAACTGCTTAATTTACCTGCATGTTTTACTCGCCTGTACCGAAGATTAAAGGTTATGAGGTGAACCTTCCTGCTGTTTGAGTGCCTTCCTGCTAGTGTGGTAACCTCAGGAGTCTATATATATATATATATATATATATATATATATATATATATATATATATATATATATATATATATATATATATATATTCAATCACAAGTTGCCCTGAAGCATTTGAGAGCACACACGACACCGCTCTGACCATCCGGCCTTAGATTGCAGCCTGCCTTCCTGCTTCACTTTAGGTTTGTATGCCAACGCGTTTCGAGGTCTCCACCTCCTCCTCGGGGCCACCAACAAATCACAACTGCAATTTGCATAGATTACTCGTTTTATTTGTATTCGTCATTACTCCCATGGGCGTGTCTCTTTTGCACCAGTTCAAATGCCTCCTGGGATACGAAGTCCATATTGCAGATGTTACTTGTTCATTTGTTTGTTTGTACTCATATTAATTACCTGTAGTAGGTTGTGAAACGTTCGGACAGGCTAATTTGCATATAGAGCGCTGTGCCAGTAATCTTAGAAAGTTCTTGATTACAGCCTCAATTAACTGGCGAGAACACTTGCCATCCAGTTAGTGATGGTGCACGGCACCATCACTAACTGGGCGTGTCTCTTTTGCACCAGTTCAAATGCCTCCTGGGATACGAAGTCCATATTGCAGATGTTACTTGTTCATTTGTTTGTTTGTACTCATATTAATTACCTGTAGTAGGTTGTGGAACGTTCGGACAGGCTAATTTGCATATAGAGCGCTGTGCCAGTAATCTTAGAAAGTTCTTGATTACAGCCTCAATTAACTGGCGAGAACACTTGCCATCCAGTTAGTGATGGTGCAGCTCCCCACGGCCAGGCTGCCGTGTACCAAAATTCAATCACAAGTTGCCCTGAAGCATTTGAGAGCACACACGACACCGCTCTGACCATCCGGCCTTAGATTGCAGCCTGCCTTCCTGCTTCACTTTAGGTTTGTATGCCAACGCGTTTCGAGGTCTCCACCTCCTCCTCGGGGCCACCAACAAATCACAACTGCAATTTGCATAGATTACTCGTTTTATTTGTATTCGTCATTACTCCCATGGGCGTGTCTCTTTTGCACCAGTTCAAATGCCTCCTGGGATACGAAGTCCATATTGCAGATGTTACTTGTTCATTTGTTTGTTTGTACTCATATTAATTACCTGTAGTAGGTTGTGAAACGTTCGGACAGGCTAATTTGCATATAGAGCGCTGTGCCAGTAATCTTAGAAAGTTCTTGATTACAGCCTCAATTAACTGGCGAGAACACTTGCCATCCAGTTAGTGATGGTGCACGGCACCATCACTAACTGGGCGTGTCTCTTTTGCACCAGTTCAAATGCCTCCTGGGATACGAAGTCCATATTGCAGATGTTACTTGTTCATTTGTTTGTTTGTACTCATATTAATTACCTGTAGTAGGTTGTGGAACGTTCGGACAGGCTAATTTGCATATAGAGCGCTGTGCCAGTAATCTTAGAAAGTTCTTGATTACAGCCTCAATTAACTGGCGAGAACACTTGCCATCCAGTTAGTGATGGTGCAGCTCCCCACGGCCAGGCTGCCGTGTACCAAAATTCAATCACAAGTTGCCCTGAAGCATTTGAGAGCACACACGACACCGCTCTGACCATCCGGCCTTAGATTGCAGCCTGCCTTCCTGCTTCACTTTAGGTTTGTATGCCAACGCGTTTCGAGGTCTCCACCTCCTCCTCGGGGCCACCAACAAATCACAACTGCAATTTGCATAGATTACTCGTTTTATTTGTATTCGTCATTACTCCCATGGGCGTGTCTCTTTTGCACCAGTTCAAATGCCTCCTGGGATACGAAGTCCATATTGCAGATGTTACTTGTTCATTTGTTTGTTTGTACTCATATTAATTACCTGTAGTAGGTTGTGGAACGTTCGGACAGGCTAATTTGCATATAGAGCGCTGTGCCAGTAATCTTAGAAAGTTCTTGATTACAGCCTCAATTAACTGGCGAGAACACTTGCCATTCGTATCCCAGGAGGCATTTGAACTGGTGCAAAAGAGACACGCCCATGGGAGTAATGACGAATACAAATAAAACGAGTAATCTATGCAAATTGCAGTTGTGATTTGTTGGTGGCCCCGAGGAGGAGGTGGAGACCTCGAAACGCGTTGGCATACAAACCTAAAGTGAAGCAGGAAGGCAGGCTGCAATCTAAGGCCGGATGGTCAGAGCGTTGTCGTGTGTGCTCTCAAATGCTTCAGGGCAACTTGTGATTGAATTTTGGTACACTGCAGCCTGGCCGTGGGGAGCTGCACCATCACTAACTGGATGACAAGTGTTCTCGCCAGTTAATTGAGGCTGTAATCAAGAACTTTCTAAGATTACTGGCACAGCGCTCTATATGCAAATTAGCCTGTCCGAACGTTCCACAACCTACTACAGGTAATTAATATGAGTACAAACAAACAAATGAACAAGTAACATCTGCAATATGGACTTCGTATCCCAGGAGGCATTTGAACTGGTGCAAAAGAGACACGCCCATGGGAGTAATGACGAATACAAATAAAACGAGTAATCTATGCAAATTGCAGTTGTGATTTGTTGGTGGCCCCGAGGAGGAGGTGGAGACCTCGAAACGCGTTGGCATACAAACCTAAAGTGAAGCAGGAAGGCAGGCTGCAATCTAAAGCCGGATGGTCAGAGCGGTGTCGTGTGTGCTCTCAAATGCTTCAGGGCAACTTGTGATATATACATATAGAATAAAGAAATGTTTTTCTCATCCACATGGAGTCGCGTTTCCCTTGCTCTGGGGCACTTGGAATCGATTATTTGCGGCAGGCTCCGTGCCGCGGGAGAAGCACCGCCTGGAACTTGAAACCGGGTCTGCGAGGCTATGACTAACCATAGCCGGTCAGCGTGAGGATGGCTCTATTGGAATCACGTCACCAGCCCTTGAGCCCACTGGAGGGCTAAGAACTTTGTTATAATAATGGGGCTGATAAAGAAATGTGGCAAGGAAACGGACCCTACCGAAAGGGAAGATTTTGGACTTCAAATCCCAGCAGTCAATGTGGGCAATGAAATTGTTAAATAATTGAACCGGATCCCTGCCAGCGCCCCTCCCCTTATGAAAAAGCTGCAGGTGCAGCGAAACGCGTCAGGACCTTACAAATGGAAGGGCTGCTGTCGTGATTGTGCAGAATAAAGAAATGTTTTTCTCATCCACATGGAGTCGCGTTTCCCTTGCTCTGGGGCACTTAGAATCGATATATATATATATATATATATATATATATATATATATATATATATATATATATATCCATATCCAACTCATCAGGAAGCACAATGAGGAAAGCCACAGGAAGCTATAGTAAAAGTTCTTTCATGAACATCGAACACTTGCAAACAGCCGCTGCACCGGGCTACAGGCTTCTCTTGCTTCGTGCTATGCCAGACGCGTTTCAGGAATACCAGAGTCCTTTCTTCAGTGGCAATGTGGCAGGAATGTAAGCCTCGCGCTAACAACGTCTCAATATAAAAAACCTGCCCTTGTGGGTGTGGCTTTCCCAAAGCCTCCTGGTGTTTGTAGTCTTTAACCCCCAAGTGGGTGCGCTGTTCATTCCTTAAGTAAATGCAAAAAATTAGCCCCAAGTGGATCGATGCGCTGGGCTCGATGGAGTGACTGCCCTGCTTTGTAGTGATCGATGATGAACTCGATGAAAGACGCAGTCCTGAATTGCCCCTTGCACAGCTTCCTCCGTGTATTTCAGGGCTTCATCTGAAAGCCCGAACAGACCCGTTGGAACGGTGAGCCTTCCTTGTAAGGCGTGCAAAGCCCCAAATATCCAACTCATCAGGAAGCACAATGAGGAAAGCCACAGGAAGCTATAGTAAAAGTTCTTTAATGAACATCGAACACTTGCAAACAGCCGCTGCACCGGGCTACAGGCTTCTCTTGCTTCGTGCTATGCCAGACGCGTTTCAGGAATACCAGAGTCCTTTCTACAGTGGCAATGTGGCAGGAATGTAAGCCTCGCGCTAACAACGTCTCAATATAAAACACCTGCCCTTGTGGGCGTGGCTTTCCCAAAGCCTCCTGGTGTTTGTAGTCTTTAACCCCCAAGTGGGTGCGCTGTTCATTCCTTAAGTAAATGCATAAAATTAGCCCCAAGTGGATCGATGCGCTGTACTCGATGGAGTGACTGCCCTGCTTTGTAGTGATCGATGATGAACTCGATGCAAGACGCAGTCCTGAATTGCCCCTTGCACAGCTTCCTCCGTGTATTTCAGGGCTTCATCTGAAAGCCCGAACAGACCCGTTGGAACGGTGAGCCTTCCTCGTAAGGCGTGCGAAGCCCCAAATATCCAACTCATCAATTCAAAGCTGTAATATTGTGCCTGGAGTGATAATTGGCTTTTGTTGTTTTACAGCTCGGCAAGGACTGCACTGTACTAGTCCTATGCTTAAAAACTTTGCTGTTTAAATGGCAAAAGACTTTGTCATTTTCTATCTCGGCGTGGATAGCACTGTGCTAATCCTATGCTTAAAAACTTTGATAGAAAAACAGACATTTGAGGTGAGCAGATCTAGAGTGTCGCTGGTGTTGAGAGTGCTCTAACAGGAGCTGCTTTCCACCTAAACTGAGACCTAACCAGAGTTCTCTCCTTCTTTTTTGCATAATTTATGCGTCACTCTATGCCTGAAAGGGTTTTGTTTTGACTTAATACTGGGTGCTCCCTTGTGTCTGGACAAAGCTATACCTCTCTGAAGAGCTCTAATTAGAGCGAAACACTGTGTCAGGGGTTGTTTTTACTCATTTCAGGTTGGCTTGAGTTGGTATTTTACCAATTCAAAGCTGTAATATTGTGCCTGGAGTGATAAATGGCTTTTGTTGTTTTACAGCTCGGCAAGGACTGCACTGTACTAGTCCTATGCTTAAAGACTTTGCTGTTTAAATGGCAAAAGACTTTGTCATTTTCTATCTCGGCGTGGATAGCACTGTGCTAATCCTATGCTTAAAAACTTTGCTAGAAAAACAGACATTTGAGGTGAGCAGATCTAGAGTGTCGCTGGTGTTGAGAGTACTCTAACAGGAGCTGCTTTCCAACTAAACTGAGACCTACCCAGAGTTCTCTCCTTCTTTTTTTCATAATGTATGCGTCACTCTATGCCTGAAAGGGTTTTGTATATATATATATATATATACACATCCTTAGAAACAGGCAATCAAGAAGTACACATAATTAAAATCTTTTTCAGAGAAGCCATTCATGCTCTTTATCGTCCTTACTGCCTCTCCTTCATAACTGGTTAGGCATCCCAACTCCAGGTTAGCCCCTCTCCTATGCGTCACCTGATGTCCTCCGGTTCAACCAGATTTGTAGGTTATAAAATAGATAAAGAATTTGGAAACTGAACAAAGCGCAGTAAACTCATTGTTTTGCATGAAATATATTATAATATATATTTCATACTGAGGTGTCAACGTGGTCTGTTAGGCAAGCCTTTTGGCTTTAGATGGGGTTTTACTCAAGGTAATGAGGACTGAGAATATAAAATAAGTCTGGGAGACTGACGCAAAAATAAAGTCAGACTGTGTGGAAGAGGTACATATAGTAAGGGCTAAACAGGAGGAAGAGAGCAAACAAGAGAGGAAAGAAGATACAATGGAATCATGTTATGTTACTACTGTGTGATGGTGCAGCAAACCGCCTCATCACAAGATTGAATTTGGTATAAGGTATTTTGCAAAATGTGTGGAAAGAGAGGAGTTTATTGAACAAGTGGTGAGTTAATCTATTATATTGTACATATGGGGATCGATTAGACTGTGGTGGCAATGCAGACATTGAGAGTAGGCTCAATGATAGGAAACTAGCTCCTAGTGGTGGTGTGGTATCCTGCTTCTCAGCCAGAATGATTGTGTGATAGAATGTTGGGATGTGGAATGTTGGAGTGCGTGAGTCAGTTGGTGTATGGGCTGAGCAGCAGGGAAGCTGCTCCTGGTGGGACTGTAGTGTAGCTCCTATTTTCCCAATAGGCTCTGCGCATTGGAATAGTACCTACAGCAGTAAAGGCCTAGGCCAGACGTTAACTAGGTCTACTACTGTCGATACTAGACTTAATTTTTGGGTTTGCCAGCTAAGCTCAGAGTTCGCTAGAAACTTTCTCGAATGTTCAAGGAAGGGATTAACTCCCCTGATTAGACAAGAAGGGATTTAGTTTCTGACAACCATAGAACATGACAACTTTGCTCTCCCCTAATCAAGAGTCAATCTCGAGAGTCGTGTGAGCACAAGGCAATTATTTTACTCAGTCAGTACGTGCATTCTTAGTCTCATCAGAATGTAGAGAAAAGGAAGAGACGGGCGTGTTCAATAAAAGATGTTATTTATTGATCAGTCTCTTTTCTCATACAAGAGAAATGGATCGATATTATTGCAATACTTATAGTTAAGTAAAGTGCATACATTAGAAGCAATAGTATAAAATAATACTGTAAAAACATTGATATGGTTTCTGAGCCATATGATGTTTAAAATGATTAAAATATATTTACATACACATATACATTTGACTAAACGTACTCAACTGGTGTTTCTAAATACGCCTACCCCGTGTACCTGACCTAAGTCTAATGCGTGGGCGGGAATAGAAAGTTACAGTTTAAGTTAAGTTTGTTTTTGCCAAGTGAATAACTAAAGAATTCTCTGTGAGGGGTTATTCAGTTCTGTACCTGGAAGTTAGGATGAATGAGGAATGGTATCTCTTTCTCTGCTCTCGATATTCCAGGCTGCCTGCGAGGGCTACCCGGAAGCGCCGGTGCTGGGTCTCTCGGCTTGAGATAGCAGCGCGTCTCTCAGCGCGTCAGGAAGGCGGGGCTGCTGCCAGCGGGGTCTGCTTCTGCTCTCGGCTTCGGCAAGTATGGCTGCTCCGTCTTGTCACCACGCGTGTGTTTGCATAGGGCAAGGTCGGCAATATTTATACCTTAAAGGTGCCGAGATTGACGTAAGGATGGACATAGGTACGTCAATAAAGATGTCATACGACTTGCTCGTTAGCACATTCTTTTGCAAAAGTTCTCTGTGAAATCAAAACAATGGCCGCACGGATTATCCAGGTTGTCATAGGTTTGATTTGTTATGAGAACGTCGTATGCCTTATCAGGGGCTGGAGGAATGTCGCTTGTCTAATTAGATCTCAAGCGTTATGACCTAATCAGATAACACGTTCCTGTGCCGTAGTGTGACTGCGTCAGATAACGGTATCTGCATCATGGGGGATTTCTTGCCTCATGGGCTGACTGTTAGTTAACTTGATAGTTAGTTTAACCAGAATAGGGTCAGGAATAGGGGGACTGATTCAGAACCTATAGAAATACACGACACCCACTCCACGCTAACAATGGTCACATCTACTAATCTATGCATAGTATAACATAGTACAACATACTATAGAGTATAGTGTATACCTTACCACCCCAAAATACATAAATGCATTTCGAAATTTTCAAATATACTGAAAAATATCAGTCATATATATTGTATGCACTTAAGCTATGAATTAAATGCAAAAGTAAACACGCATTGTTATGCATTATTGCTTTTTGGTATATGAGAAATACACATGAAATGGCTCTTAATATGGCTATACAGAAAGGAAGTCCGAGACCATTTCATCACATAATAAAATATTTGTGAACCTACCAGCGGGCTGCTAAAGTCTATATAAAGTATCTAAAAATAGAAATCTTAGTTCTCTAGGATTAGTTTCTTACTTTAAGCAGAAGATCAATGTCCCGGGAAAAAATATGTAGAAAAATATTTTAACCCCTTCGACGCTCATGACGAGCTGGGCTCGTCATGAGGTAGCCTCCTGCTACGCTCATGACGAGCCCAGCTCGTCATGAATAATGGGTTTTTGTAAAGAAGAGCACAGGAGGGGAATTTCGCTAGCGCTCATGTGGTTAAGGGGCATGCTGAAAAAATTGCTGTCCGTGAACTGGATTGTAATTGTTCATGTGACTTTATTTTTAAAGTTGAAGGCCGAATTCAGGGAACGCCGTGTGCGAGTTTACTCAAAAGTCTCTATTTCTGTTCCGGAGAGAACATCATATCATTCAGGCTTTCGAAAAAAACTGTCAACAGCTTCATGGGAAAGTTCCACTAAGTCGGAAATAGGGGTAACCATGCATTCATGCGCATGATTGTCTCCATTGACATTCTGATTTGCATTGCTGACAGAAGGTCGTACCTGTTCGATGTTGCTTTCATCTTGAACTTCACTACTCTTCAATCGTAGTGGTGAAGATTCCAGGAATGCCGTCATCAGGATTGGCAGCCTTTGAGGGCAGCACAAAGCGTGAACCTTGGTAGGAACCAACAGTGTATCTGCATCCACCGGCGCATCCGATTGTAGCGTCAGACAGGTGTCTAACACGCATTCTTCTCCGCATAGCAGACACCTTAGTACAGGTAAAACACACCTTTGCCACATTGGTCGAAATGATAGAAACCAAGTCATGTTTAGGTCTCTAAGCCGGGAGAGTCCCAGGATTTTTGATATCCGGTCCCGGTATCCAATGGCTAGGATCGTATCTTCCATTGTCGCGAGAGTTTGATCTGTGACATGGGTTGCCATAACGAAAAATAAGGACTAGGAATAGGATTCCCGCAATTAGTCCTAGGATCAGGGGAAGTCCGCCAAAAATCGAATGGACGAAATCTGGAAAAATACCCAGTATGGCTTTGAATGGTGTTAATGCCATCGAAAATACTGTCTTAAATACCTTTGAGACCCCAGTGGTATCAGAAATATTTAAGATTTCGCTTAGGATTTCCGCGAAATGTACGGGGGAATTAGTTGATAATAATGTATGTATCTCTGCAGTCGTCCTTGCGACTTGTAGATCATATGTTTCTTTTGATGACGTGAGCCTTGTAGGCGTCTGTAGAAGCACTGTTTTCATTCTGCTTAAAGTATCTATTCGAATAGAAGTAATTTTCAAACCGGGCCATGCCCTTGCCTCCCTGTCTGGAAAGGAGCTGGGGAATAAAGAACGTCCACAGCACTTGACCTTCGCCGTTGTAGTTACTAGATAAGGAGTCCCGGGCATAAGACTGCAACATCTGCGGTCTACAATAAGAATGTAACTCCCATTATAGAGTCTTTGAAAGAATGGTTCTATTTCAGTTGCAGGTGCGCCTTGCTGGTGACATGAAAGGTTGTATGAATTCCCTTCACAGGCTCCATGCAAACTAATTCCGTTACACAGAAGCGTGCCGCTTAGTGACATAGCACAATTGTTGCCACTAAGAAACACTTTCTGTCCTTTATTACTGACACATGCATGTGAATAGGGCAGGTTCCAAGTTGTTTTAAGGTACCCCTTTCCCAATTTCTCGTACATGCCAGCCTGTATATATTTTTGGCAGTATTGAAACCTGAAGGTTGAGATTGGAATATTTATGATTCCGTGGATTATCCATTCACTGACAGGTCGTTCTGACATTGTCAACGGTTATCTTTCTAGTTTTTCAATGCTCAAGATTGTATAATCGTATACAAAGGAGGGGTTTGGCTTGTTCACAGTAAGGCCAAGCCTATAATATCAAAAACAACTGTATTTGCCAGTACTGTAACTTATTTATTGTATATGATATCCTGAAGAACTGAAATGAAACACGTTCTTCGCTTTTTTTGATTCTCGATTAAATCTATTTATTTTTTGCAAGCTTATTTTCAATTATTTGAGCTGCAATTTTTTTTTTTTTTTTTTTTTTATATATTTAGACATTCAAAATTGAAATATACAGGAGAAAGGAGGAACAAAAATTCTTTTGGTGTTATTTACATACATTTAAGGTGCAACATGGGAAGTGGATTCGTAACATTCAGTCATACTCAGGCATACTTCGTGAAAACAATGTGGGGGGAACGGGTGGGGGAAGGGGCGGGGCGAAGAAAAAATCAATTAAATTGATAATACAATGAATAATTCTGATTCAAGTAAATCGCCATTCAATGCGGAACCAGGATGAAAGCGGATCGAAGGACCGGCAGAGTCAGAAAATAAGATTACGTGCAGCCGGCTCGCGCCCTGAATAACCAGGAAGATAGCTTCTTCAAGCAAAGGAAGACGCGCAGACCCCCCCGTCCCCAAGTGATTAAGCCAAGCTTCGCAAACAACAGCAGATCTCTTCGAGATTGGAAACTGAAAACCCAACATGTCTGGTGACTATTCACACCAAAGGAAGTGACCATTGTAGAACCGAAATAGAGGTCCTGAGGAGAGTTCCCCCCCTAAGGAACTCGAAACGCGTCGACCATTTTCCATCGGCCAATCTGTATATATAAAAAAATGAGAATAGAGTACATTACCAATATACAGTCCAGATGGCCCATCTAAAGTAGTCAATGTTTATTTTGTAAATATATTTAAATGCTCACAACCATTGATTTACTTGAATCAGAATTATTCATTGTATTATCAATTTAATTGATTTTTTCTTCGCCCCGCCCCTTCCCCCACCCGTTCCCCCCACATTGTTTTCACGAAGTATGCCTGAGTATGACTGAATGTTACGAATCCACTTCCCATGTTGCACCTTAAATGTATGTAAATAACACCAAAAGAATTTTTGTTCCTCCTTTCTCCTGTATATTTCAATTTTGAATGTCTAAATATATAAAAAAAAAAAAAAAAAAAAAATTGCAGCTCAAATAATTGAAAATAAGCTTGCAAAAAATAAATAGATTTAATCGAGAATCAAAAAAAGCGAAGAACGTGTTTCATTTCAGTTCTTCAGGATATCATATACAATAAATAAGTTACAGTACTGGCAAATACAGTTGTTTTCAAGATTGTATAATCAGCACCCTTTTGCGCCATACCGATTTGTCTATCAGTAAGGTTAAAGATTTGGAATAGTGACGTTGTGTTGATTAAACGCCAAGGCACATAGCCTGAACGCAGATTTTGTAACGTCCAGCCAAGCTGTACAATGGAACGCAATTGTGACTGACCATGTTGTAATAACAGTAAGTCTTGCGATAATATATCGATTGCTGAAGACACAATGCTGTCCAATGAAAAAATTCTGGAGGACAGAGTCATTAACCCATTATCCACTACAGAAAGTGATTTTTCCAAATTGATACGGTCAATTTCCTGTATTCTTTCTGCTGTTTCAATTTGAGTAACCTTCCAGGCCTCATTGTATGCTGCATATACAGAGGCTGCTATGAAACGCTTTTGACGCTGTTTGCGTGGTCCCAGTATGAAATCACGCAAGTCAGCACCATCAGTAAGTAAAGTTAGGTGTTGCTTAATTTCAGGCAGTGTGGAAGACTGTAGCCATTGAAGGCATAATTTGCCCACACTGTAGGTTGTTATTATCCCTGGGTGATGTCTTTGGGGATATCTTGGGTCTGGCCTGGTCATTTTAAAACCCTGTGTTTTATTCAGGAATCTTTCTTGACAGTTATTTGTATCTGTGGGCCAGATCAACCATTGTTTCCAATCAGGATGTGTTCTGTTTTGGTTAAGTATATGGTTTACGTCTATTTCTTCATCTGTATCAGAGCTGTTGCTAAACATTGTTGGCTTTGGAATAGACGGGTTATTTAAATCTTTGATTTTGGCTAAGCCAAGACAGGTGGTTTGTTGAACAGTGTCATTTAAAAATATCATTTGTTCTGGGATCATGCAGGCTCTAAACAAAGCTTCTAAACCCTGTACTTGCCATTCTTTTGTACCCCAAACACTTTTCAAATCAACATTTTTGTCCCAATAATCAAATCCAAAAGTATTCATTTTTTCAAAGAATGAATCGGAATATATCAATTTTGTGTTGGTTATCATGGTTTTCATCCCTGTCTTGTTTGACAATTTGTAATAAAATGTTTCAGCATTAGTTATGTTAAAACCTGAAAAATATGAATATTTGTCATAAACGGTTCTTGAACTCCCTTTTGGAGGTGTTGCACAATGTTCCCATTGATTATAATTTAAAACATTTCTAGGTTGTGCAGATTTATGCAAAAAATGGTTACCATAATGGTTATAGCAATACATACTATCATAATTTGTAGAACCTTGCAAATAATCATGTTTTGTAAATTTAGCAGACATTACTAAGTCCGACATCATATTGTTAATACTTTCAAAGTCCCAATCATCAGCAAATGAGTTTGGTTTTGCAAAGTCACTCAAGGAGATCTTGATTTGGTGTGGATATTTCAGGATCTCGACCGGACCCTAAATTTCATAGTCAGTGTTGTCCCAGGCTACCCCACCAGGTATTGGAATTGCTGTGAAGTTGGCTGAAGAAAGTTCTCTTTTCTCGACGTGTGAAGATGTGTGTGGTTTGAGGACCAAGTTGATGTTCTGACTTGCTGTGTCCATTTTAGCATATTTTCCCTCAATGAAGCGTCCCAAAGTAAATACCATGATGAGCCAAAGTATGAGGATAAATGCACCAAAACCCACCCAAAATTCAATCCATGGAGAAACCAGATATGTTTCTTTCAGTTGTTTCAAAAGTTCCTTAGCTTTGTCTTTAAAGGATTTTGATGATGGCTGTGTCTTTGGTTCACTGAAGCCTTCAGAGGAATCATCGAAGTTGATGAAGTAACCAGATGCAGTTCTGTCAATTGTTCCAATTGGTTCAGGATTTTAGTTTTTTGCATTGTCACTTGGTACTTCAGTATAGATTGGTGTGTCTCTGCTAAATGTTTTTATTTGGGTTTTCAGAGGTCTTAGTTCTATTGCATTGTTGCATAGTCCTTGTTGTTCTTCTGTAGGCGTTTCGAATGTGATGAGCCTCTTTGTTAGGACCTCTGTACTGGTAGCAAACCTTGGTGTTCTGCTACTTATTGGGAGTCCACTTGGCCTACTGTTTGTTATCGGCCACATGTTGTGGTTTTACCAGGTCGATGGATACAACTCGGTTCTCCTTTTTTCCAGCAAGTGGCGGTAGTACAACTGATCTTGTCCCGTTGACAGACAAGACAGGAACTGCTTTTCTGTAAGAAGGCCCAAATTCCTTCTTTACCGCGATCTTCTCCCTGACTAGATCCCCGACTTTTGGAATCCAGACAGGTCTTGCTGGGACAGGTGGTGATTCTTCAGTGGTCGTTGGCTGTTGTTTCAACTGTATGTTGCTCAGGTCTTTTCTTGTTTTGTTTAAGTCCTGCAAAATAGCCAAACGGTCTTTGACATCAAAGGTTTTTTCTATTACCACTGAAGTCTGACTATCAAGGTCAGAGATCAACATCCTAGTTCCGAATAATAATTCGTACGGACTGAATCCCTTCAGAGAATTTCTTGGCAAGTTATTTAGACTACGTTGGACACTTATTAGATGTTTGACCCACCCAGCTCCCGAACCTAATATCCTTTCTATTATAGATTGCTTTCTGCCTTGGTTTTTTCTTTACACCATCCCATACCCTCAGGAAGGAAGTGAGAAGATTCCCGCTGGGCTGTGCTCATTTGGCCATGTTTCCCCCCCAGGCTGGATTGCCTGAGTGAAAGAAATGGTCGAACGTAGCATGCTCTTAGCGTATATGCCATTTAGACTCGCAAATCTTGTATAATAGTCCGGACGTCAGCCGAGTGCTGGTGATCTACATTATAAGTGGAAACTAGCCTGTATATGTTAATCGCAAGCCATTCTTTTTGCTGGTAATATTATCTGCCTTGATACGACGAGGTATTAAACTGCTTCTCTCCCCACTGCGATCTCTGTTGCAGTTTGGGCAGTTTTTTACAAACATGGTGTAGTGCAGGCTCATGCCTGGCCACCAGTACCGTGATTGTAATTCTTCCAGAGAATCTTTTAATTTAAGGTGTCTGTGACCCTCGCCCATGTGTGCGTCTGCGATTAACAAGTTTCTCCTGTCCATGTTTGGAATCACTCTATCCCCCACTCCAGGGATTCGAGCAAAAGGGACGGAGTTTGCATCGATTATGTATGTGTAATTGAGTGGATAGTTGATCGGTAACGCTGAGCAGTCGCCTTTTGATGACGTTTTCACCGCCAGCAATGTTTCACCGTCAATGTATTTTAATGTACGCTTTTTTCGATCTACGGGAGCCGGTTTAGTGGCTGCCGCTGCGGCTGCTTCAGCCAATGAATTCCCTACAACGTGAACGCCATCACGTTGATGACTCAGTGAGTGTGTCACGTGAGTCTTTGGTAGTTCTTTTTTCAAAAGAGCTACTTGTTCCCAGAGCAGTCTCTGCTTTATTGGTGCATCTGTGTCATCTTTGTAACCGTTCTGAATCCATGTCTGCAAATCGCTGTTATATGATTTGACGCAGTAATATGAATCTGACACTATAAGTGTCGGGAATTCGCGATCCGCATTATCTAGCGCCATTTTCAATGCGATTATTTCAGTTTGTTTTTCTGAATTAGTTTCTACTGAGTGTGATTTTGTTAATAGAGGTTTTAATTTACCTCCGCGCCACACTTCTTTTGTAATCTCACATGTGGGGTTGTATGCTTGTTCTCCCCAAACGGAGGGTTGAGCATGTCCGTTTGTATAGATTACACAGGCGTAATGTCGTAGAGGCAGAATGTCGATTGGCAGAGGATACGTCTTTTCATATTTTAGATTTTTCAATTCTTCTAATTCTGGATCAAAGTAGTAGTATACTTTGTCCGTTGTGATTGAATTCACCCATTGTATCCATTCCGGATTCAATGTTGTTGTTGGTAAATTACACGGTGTTGTTAGTGCCTCAAAGGCTGATTCTGCTGTTCTGACTGTGATATGTCTACCGTCAGCTATGTCTTTTTCTCTAGCTATTGCGGTTTGAACTGCACGAATGATTTTTTCTGTATTACTGAATTTCTGTTCAGCTTCTGTGTACATGTGTGATTTGAATGCAATTGGTACCTTATCTCCCTCATTAGAGGTTAGGTATGTGAATCCGCATCTCCCTGGGATGACTCGGATCACAAGGTTGCGTGTATTATCACGGGTTTCTAATTTTGTTTTAATTAGCATGTCTGTTTGTAAGGATCTCAAAATTTCTGTGTGTGTTTGAGTCCAACTGGATCTTTTAAAGTCTGGTTTAATTAGATCATAAAGGGGTTTGACCCTTTCTGCGTAATTTGCAATGTATGTTCTTCCGAAATTTAGGAAGCCTAGAATTGACTGTAGGTTTTTTAGTGTTTTTGGAGCTTGGATTACGGCACATTTCTCTAGGAAATTGTCTGCCAGGCTTTTACTTTCACTTGATAATTCATATCCTAAGAATAGGACTGTCAGATGGGCAATTCTGGACTTTTTAAAGTTGAATTTGTAACCCTCTGCAGCGAAACCAAGTATTATGGTGTTCACCCTTTTCAAGTGAGTCTCCAAGTCATCATCTGTTAAGTAAATGTCATCAACATAAGATAATGCTTCATCATCATATAGTTGTAGTAATTCTGTTACTCTCGCTGAGAATACCCCTGGGCTGTTCTTGTACCCCTGGGCTAACCGACAGAATTGTTTTTGAGTGCCATTTACTGAGAATGCAGTTAAATATCTGCTCTCTGGTGCTATATTTTGACAAAAGAATCAGTTGGAGATGTCCAAGGTTGTTTTGTATTTTTTGCGCACTATGTTATTCATTAGTGCAGCACTGTGTGAGTTTTGCACTGCAAAAGTTTTGCAACATGTGTTAAGGTGTCGGTAATCCAAAACTAGACGGTATGAATTGTCTGGTTTGGAGACCGGAAACAAAGGATTGTTCATTTGTGAGGTGCAAGTTTCAATCACCCCCTGGTATTCTAGCTGATCTAGTATTTCATTTACTTGTTTTTTAGCTTCTTGCTTAATTGGGTACTGCCTTTGTGCAGTAGGTTGTGATTTTAACTGGATTTTGTGAGGAGGAGAATCCTCATCCCATCCTACGTGATTTTTATATAAAGCAGGTGCTAAGGCCACTGCCCACTTTCTAGCAAGTGTGTATTTTTTATGAATCGGGATTTGATTCGAGAAGGCAGGCATAATTACTTCTTCGCCATGAGGGCACTCCCTGACAAACTCTGGTGGCCAGTCTTTTTCAGCTAGAAGGATGTCATAGCCTTTGGAGAGGTTATCCCAAAATAGTCCCCTTATTTTCCTAGTCTTATCTCCCTCTATACGTAATGTTATCTCGTATATCTTGTGGGGCTTGCTAACTCTGGTATCTGCAGTTTCCACTTGAAGGTATTCATTCGTGTCCACTGTCTCCAGATGATTCATAAGGACTTTGCGAGCTATGCTCACCTCTGCTGCGCTGTCTAGCATTGTCTGAGCCCACTCTCCGTTTTTCAGTTGTGTCCTCAGTATTCTCGGCATTGTTAACTACCTTGATACTGGCTACCTTCTTTTTTGGAAATTGTAATTTCTTTTTTAGTTGAGCAGGTTCCTTGTCTTTGGACTTGGCGTGCTCTTCTGATCGTCCTCTTCTTTCCGATTTCTGCGAGGAATTCTGAAAAGATTGAGAGGGACGTGTATCAATGTCTTGATATCTATCAGGTTTTTTAATATTATCCCTATTTCTAAGGTTATATCTATTCCCAGAGGGGTCACTCTGTGGTGACCTCTGTCTTTGGTTTGGAGATTTCTCTCTTCGCCTAGGAGACCTTCCTCTGGGCTGGAATTTCTTTTCTTTAGGATTGGATTGTTTATTTCCATCCCAGTTCTTTTTTGGTGAATTTTTATTATTAAAAAATATTTTTTCTGGACTTGTAGTCAGTTGCGGTTTTACTGGTATTCCACCTAGACTATCTCTGCCTAGTTCTTCATAGGATTTTTCTATGATTCTGGCAATTTCAGCTGGTTGGTCTGCTATATCTGTCTCTTTTAACCTCTGGCGGATCGCCACGTTTGCTGCTTCACCTTTTATGTTGGCTAGTAATATAGCCGAGACCTGCTTGAAGTCTTTCAGTAATTTCATACCAAGAGTTAAAGCAGGTTCTGGACCGTATTCATCTTGAATTTGTTTTAGCACATCTGGTATCACCGAAATGGATGGGACACCGTGCGTTTTTGTGTAGATGGAAGCAAAGACTGTACCCCAAGTGTCACAGTCCTCAATGTGTGGTGCGATTCCCATTGGGAGACATATAGTCAGAATCCTGTGTTTTTCCAGCGGGCTGGTGTCAGGAAACACCGCCTCTATTTGGGTAATTTTCTGTGCCAACCAGAATGGTATCTGTTCCCGTTTAACTGGAACTTTACCTAGGCAGGATTGGATGTTTTGTGGTGTAATTTTATTTGTGTTCCCCTGGTGAGGGGTCAGCTGTGGAAGTTTAATCGCTGGCTGAATTGTTGAAGTCCGCATTACATACTGAACTAATTGTCTATGAATTTTTAGTAGTTGTTTTAGCTGTATTAATAGCTCTGCTGCAGGCATTCTTTCGATGTCTGGATGTGGTGTGTATCCGGCTAAGACCGGCCACGTTGCTCCTGGTCTACCTAAAGGACCGAGCCTTGTAATGTGATTGTTATGTATTAGGGCGCCATCAAATAAGAGCAAATGCTCTTGGAATTTGAGTGGTACTTCCACCTCCTCGAAAGGAGTGTAAATGTCAGGTGGTACCTCTATTTTGTAATAGTGGAAGTACTTTGTTACAGCATTTGCTGCTGGAAAATGTATCCATGTATAGTATACCTCTGTCTGCCGATATTCGTGTGCCTCAATTACGAATATGACTGTGCCACCTCTAGGTGTCAGTCCATTTTCTATAAGTTTTAAGGTTATAGATCTCCTTTTGCTGACCGGAATGAGTATTATATCCGCGTCTGCATCCTTTAGTGCAGTATCTGCTGCTGCTATTTCAGCTGCTAATCTAACTGCCTCTCTTTCTTCATCACTGTCTCCCATTTTACAGACAGGATGGTATTATGTCTATTTGCAGATCAGGTTTCTTTATGGAACAAAGATTAGATGCACAATATTATGGAACTGTTTTTATCCTTCAACGTTGACTAGACCAAGAACCATACATAGGAGTTCCCTCCTGCGAGGTTTTGGAGGATATAACCTTTCACCCACTCCAGACGTCTTTGGAGTATAATGGAAAAAGGGGTCTGAGTGAGAAAGCACGACTGAGTTACTCTAAATGTCTTAACGTTAGTTTTATCGCCCTTTCCAAACACGTTGGGCGCCATGTAGTGTAGCTCCTATTTTCCCAATAGGCTCTGCGCATTGGAATAGTACCTACAGCAGTAAAGGCCTAGGCCAGACGTTAACTAGGTCTACTACTGTCGATACTAGACTTAATTTTTGGGTTTGCCAGCTAAGCTCAGAGTTCGCTAGAAACTTTCTCGAATGTTCAAGGAAGGGATTAACTCCCCTGATTAGACAAGAAGGGATTTAGTTTCTGACAACCATAGAACATGACAACTTTGCTCTCCCCTAATCAAGAGTCAATCTCGAGAGTCGTGTGAGCACAAGGCAATTATTTTACTCAGTCAGTACGTGCATTCTTAGTCTCATCAGAATGTAGAGAAAAGGAAGAGACGGGCGTGTTCAATAAAAGATGTTATTTATTGATCAGTCTCTTTTCTCATACAAGAGAAATGGATCGATATTATTGCAATACTTATAGTTAAGTAAAGTGCATACATTAGAAGCAATAGTATAAAATAATACTGTAAAAACATTGATATGGTTTCTGAGCCATATGATGTTTAAAATGATTAAAATATATTTACATACACATATACATTTGACTAAACGTACTCAACTGGTGTTTCTAAATACGCCTACCCCGTGTACCTGACCTAAGTCTAATGCGTGGGCGGGAATAGAAAGTTACAGTTTAAGTTAAGTTTGTTTTTGCCAAGTGAATTACTAAGGAATTCTCTGTGAGGGGTTATTCAGTTCTGTACCTGGAAGTTAGGATGAATGAGGAATGGTATCTCTTTCTCTGCTCTCGATATTCCAGGCTGCCTGCGAGGGCTACCCGGAAGCGCCGGTGCTGGGTCTCTCGGCTTGAGATAGCAGCGCGTCTCTCAGCGCGTCAGGAAGGCGGGGCTGCTGCCAGCGGGGTCTGCTTCTGCTCTCGGCTTCGGCAAGTATGGCTGCTCCGTCTTGTCACCACGCGTGTGTTTGCATAGGGCAAGGTCGGCAATATTTATACCTTAAAGGTGCCGAGATTGACGTAAGGATGGACATAGGTACGTCAATAAAGATGTCATACGACTTGCTCGTTAGCACATTCTTTTGCAAAAGTTCTCTGTGAAATCAAAACAATGGCCGCACGGATTATCCAGGTTGTCATAGGTTTGATTTGTTATGAGAACGTCGTATGCCTTATCAGGGGCTGGAGGAATGTCGCTTGTCTAATTAGATCTCAAGCGTTATGACCTAATCAGATAACACGTTCCTGTGCCGTAGTGTGACTGCGTCAGATAACGGTATCTGCATCATGGGGGATTTCTTGCCTCATGGGCTGACTGTTAGTTAACTTGATAGTTAGTTTAACCAGAATAGGGTCAGGAATAGGGGGACTGATTCAGAACCTATAGAAATACACGACAGGACTCTCTTTTCCATGTAACCTACTAATCAATAAATCTACATGAAAACAACTTGGATTTGACTACCTTCATTATACTACATTTTGGTACCATGAGTGGGGTGTGTCTACAGTCTGAAAAGAAGAGGCTGAAGAAACTAGAACCCACAATCAAGCTAAAGGACTTTCTTTTAAACTAATGAGGAGCACTTCAATTTCACTGGCACCTCTGAGCCCCACCAGTGACCTCCACCAGTCGCCCACAACTCAAACGTGCCAGTTTCAACTTTATTCTACTAGCTCCTCCTGCCTGCTATTGACCTGCTGCCTGCCATTTCCTGCGACATCGGTTGTACACAACTGAAATGTGCCAGTTCCTGCCTGTCCCGTTGCTTGCCTATCCTGCTGCCAGACCCAGTTTCCTGCCACTACTCTATAACATTTCAGCGCTGCTGTTGCTGCTTTGCCCTGTTGAAGTGCCACTGCCAAGTCCTTCTTTTCTTAGGGACCGTCGTGGTAGCGAAGACCGCCTTTTCTGTCTGTCGGTCTGACGGAAGTACAACAACCACCAAGTGCTTAGGAGGTGTGTCAGTATTTGGTTTTCCGGTGTCCGACTTGGGTACAACATGGGTGAGAAGTCCCGGGAGTTAGTGCCTCTAATGACTTTGGGCAAAGAGATGGAGCCGCACCGAAAGGCTTGTGGGTGACGAATGCACCACGCATTTTCCTAAAGGATCTAGCGTTTCGCAAAGATTGGTCCTCCATATCTTGGAAATGTACGAGAGACTATCTAGTGCTTATAATTAAGACTGCAACCAGATTAACGGATGAACTCGCAATCAAGATTGAGATTTTAGAAACAAAACTGAACAACACAATCAACATAACTATCTATAAAACCCGTCTTGACAAGATTAACAAAGAAATGAAAGATAGCCAAGAGTACTTAACACAAACAAAACTGCAAAAACTTGCGAAAGAATTGAAAAGGTTCTCCTTGGAACGTATCCACCCTTACAGTAGCAAAGACTACAAACCCAATGACAACTCGGATGCAAACAGCATGTCATCAGACAACAGTTCAGACCAGAGCGGAGACGACACAGCCACCCGCGGCCGAGGAAATTTTAGAAATAAGAGAGGACAGCGGAGAGGCCGTAATAACTATTGGCGCCCTCCATACTTCCAAGATAATGGACAGGGAATACCATTCCATCCATTTAATCCTCAGTTCCAAGGGTGGCCAAACCCCTACTTCCCATGACCTATGAACCACCAAATGCAACCACAAGGTGCTCAAAATTACCCACAAGGCCGCCCTTTTTTAGGGAATGGCCAGAACAACCGCAGGTCCAGGCAAAAAGGAGTAACCTGGTCCGACCAGACACGACAGGTCCAAACCAGAAGTGTCACCAAGGCCAACACAAGACAAGGTCCGACAATCTAATCGTGAACCTGACTGGACTAGAACTAACAGAAGATCAAATCAGTGTCCTGAACAAAGGATTAGGTTACGTACCAACCCCAAAAACAGATGTTTTCAAGACAAAGTGCGAACTTGCAAATTTTTGTCGCACCTTAAAATTGAAAGCTTTTTTCAAGGATGAACAACTGCCCCAAGAAGGAGATACCACCTTAAGAAACAAATCTAACTTCTGCCCACTGAACTCACAAATACCCATTGAAATAAGCACTTTCGAACAGGCCATAATGAAGGAGGTGGAAGAATTGAATCATCAACTTCCAAAACCGTTCCAGAACCTAACCAAAGCAGAAAAGCTTGCTTTGACAGAACTGAAGGACAACCAAGACATAGTCATAAAGCCGGCGGACAAGGGAGGAGGTGTAGTCCTTCTAACAAAAGAAGGATATGACAGACAATGCATGGACTTATTAGCAGACACTAAATCCTACCAAGTGATAACAATTGACCCAACAGCACGCTTGCAAAGAACAATAGCCCTGATGATTGAAGAAGCAGAAGCCAATAACTGGCTATCCAAAAAGGAGGCTGATTACCTAGTGACTACAGCACCAGTCACACCGTATTTCTACTCTTTGCCCAAAACACACAAAGGAAGGATGCCCCCACCGGGAAGACCCATTGTCTCTGGAATTAATTCCATCCTAGAGCCACTATCGCAATTTGCGGACCAATATCTGAGACCTTTGGTCCAAA
This sequence comes from Lissotriton helveticus, assembly GCF_964261635.1. Classification (NCBI taxonomy): domain Eukaryota; kingdom Metazoa; phylum Chordata; class Amphibia; order Caudata; family Salamandridae; genus Lissotriton; species Lissotriton helveticus. The sequence goes on from NC_136062.1 coordinate 288,048,803, forward strand.
CCACGCCTACCTACCTAAAAGACACACGAGATCTAATCAACATGCTACTGAACTTTGAGTACTCAGAGAACACCATGCTCTTGGTAGGATTAGACGTCGAGAGCCTCTACACAAGCCTCACACAACAGAAAACCTTAGAGACTCTCGAAACAATACTTTTTAACGCAAATTGGCCTCATAAAACTCCAAGACATTTCGTACTGGAATGCTGCAGACTGGCACTTATGGAAAATGTCTTCCAGTATAAAGATGCCCTCTACCTCCAACAACATGGCACGTTTATGGGCAGCACCTTTGCGCCGAGCGTGGCCGGTCTATATGTGAGCACTTTCGAGCAGACTTACATACATAATGTAAACAATCCCTTTGTTCGTCATATACTCTTTTGGAAGAGATATATAGACGAGACACTGCATCTCTAACAGATTTCCACAGGTGGTTGAACAACCAAGATGAATGCTTAAATTTCACATATACATCCAATGCGCAAAGTCTCGATTTTCTAGACATTACAATCTTCTCTGAAGGAAACACCTTACAAACAAGAACATTTTTCAAGCCATCGGCAAAAAACAGTCTGCTATCCTTCAATAGTTTTCACCCCCGACCCTTGAGAGAAAATCTCCCGTACAGCCAGTTCCTACGACTAAGGAGAAACTGCAGCTCCTTGGTAGACTATAAAACTCAAGCTACTGATCTCTGTGAAAAACTCACAGTTAGAGATTATCCCAGGAAAATAATTAACTCCTGCAAAAAACGTGCCAGAAATCAACCCAGAGAGTCTCTACTCGAAAGTCGCCCAAAACAGATTGATGACAGGACTACATGTGTCACAACTTATAGCCCGATAACAAATCAGGTGAAGAAAATAATTAACCGCAGTTGGAAAATTATAACATCCAACACCCTGACCTGGTCCAAGCCAAGATTCGCGAACAAAAGGAGCAGAAACATCAAAGATCTACTGGTCCACACTAGACCACCACCAAAGAAAAAGAAACAACAACCAGGTCTATGGAACAATCCTCCAATAACTGGACACTATCCATGCGGTACCTGTGTAGCTTGCGCTACCACAGAACCAACAAAAGAATTGCAGTTACTTCCGAATTTCCTATGGAAATTAAAAAGACACACCAACTGCAATACTAGCCATGTTGTGTACATGATCACCTGTCCTTGCAACATGAGGTATATAGGGATGACATGCCGCAAGGCAAAACAAAGACTCTGTGAACACCGGAGCAACGTTACCTGCAAGTAAAGCACAACAAAGATGTCGTCTCACTATAAGGAACTAAAACATACAGCAGACGACCTACATTGGGTAATCTTATAAACCCTAGAAACAGTAGACAGGAATGCAGCGAAAATCCTGTTCGAGAAGGAACAACGTTGGGTCCATAGGCTCAAAACAGATACCCTTGGTCTTAACAATTCTATTCCTTGGTTGTCCCTTAACAGATGATTCATTTATAATAGTCCTCCATCAGAAACAAGCCACAAGTGCCCTCACCCCAGTGGTCCTCAAACATTAACTACCTCGAGTGCAATATCGCTTAAATGGCCCACAAGATTGACACTGAAACCAATAGGTCTCCTATCATAGTCTAGTAGTGAATTACTGTAACTATTCTAACCTCCCCTCTACCTGGTAATTTGAAAAGTACCCTAAGAAGTGCAAAACACAGTTAAGGGCATCTCCAACGATAATTAGCCCTTCTCACTGTCATCTTATAATTCAAATCTCAGTTCCTTAATTAATTTACACTCTTTTCACGTTTGGATTATATGTAAAATACAAGATACTTTTTTCTTAAAATAGAGTCACAATTACTCTCTAAATCCAACCAGGCGTCGTGGTATTTCGTAGTATTTTTTCCATAACTACCGCCATAGAGTACATATTCACCCGGAAACGTACAGACTCCTGTTCCGGGTGACGACAGGCAGAGTCAGCACAAGCTGCCAGGACTGAGTAGAAGGCACTAAGGTAATCAGAGACAACGCGCACGTTCAGGATACAAGAACCGCAAGTAAGAGACCCCTTACCTTAACATCTTTCTCTTAATAACCCCACAGTAAGGCCTCTCTCGCCCAGCCTAACTCCCCGAGGAAGTAATTTCTTGACAAAAACAAGGTACGCAATAAAATCGATAAAACCATATTACCGCCAGCACCAAAAGCGCACTCATTACGATTCGAGTCACGCATTATAGCATTACGAGATAATGATGCAAGACTAACTAAAGGAACTTATTTGGCCACAAGAAGCATGTACAGTTTGCTGTTCTGCGTAAGCACCTTACGCTTAAAAAAATACCTACTGTCCCAGCACTGAATGTATGCAGCGTTTTAAAGCGTTTTTAAACCAAATCACGAGGCGGTTAAAGTTATAGCGTCTTTCACCATAGACCACGCACAAAACCAAGTAATATCTTAGAACTATGGGCACCTCACTACAGTATTAACCGAATCACCTATGCCCGCCGAAGCATGACAATGGGAGAGTTGACGCCTGAAATTAGTCTGATTCAATGAAAAGTATTGCCATTTTCTAGTTCCTTGAATTAACAAGGGTACTATTGTACATAATTATGTGTCTCCTATACCCTATCTCCTTGTTTGTTGTTGTGTGTATGTCTGTCTATTCTCTTTTACAGGTACAATGAAGCCTTAAAACTCACGAAGAATCAGGTCAATAACCCTTTATTCTTCTCACAATTTTTTCACTATTTTCACCCCCATTGGTCCTGACGAAAGCCTATTGATCTACTGACTACCCAAGGCTGAAACATGTTGACCTCTTTTTAAACCCTACAAAAAGTGCACTTGAATTCCTTATCAATTCGAAGGGTGCACACATAATTTTATCAATAGTCCGAATCCAGATTCATTAAATTTATTTCCCTCTGGCTGTCCGGACTTTTTTATAACAAAATCACCACTAATCCCCCCACTATTCCACGATCACTACTGCCTTAAACCTAAGGTAAGAACCTCCTGGTGGAGGGTGCACACACAAAAAATGATCCAATGATTACGCACGCACGTGTAACAAAGCGGGGACACAGTATATACCGCTCAGAGAATTTTCCAACATACACGTGTATGAGGGTCATATTTTGGGAGATACCACCTCTTCGACCTGCAAAACCAGGGTTTAAGCAGGACAAGTGATCCTTTCCCCTTCCTGATTAAGACAAAGAGATGTAGCATCATGTTTGTCCTACTGGCTTCTCTTTACCGTGGCTACTCTCCAGCATCCTGATGAGCTAATGTTGTGTGTTTGTTAAGGAGAGGACAAATGACGGTTTTCTGGTCATTAACTGTAAGTACTTGCTGCCTGCGCCTTCTGCGTGGCAGGTGATCCGCTGCTAACACACTTTCAAATTGGTCTTGAGCGCTCACAGAGCCGCGCGCTCTTACCTTCTTTCTGCTGCCCTGCGATTCCTTCCTTTGATCCAGGATGACTTCTTTCTTCTTTGTTTCTGGTTGCTCCTCAGGTACGCCCAGATGCATCAACGCGCCGTGAACTATCCGGCGCAGCGTGCTGTGCGTGCCGCCTGTAGGAGAGTAGGGTATGCTTCCTATGTTCACCCCCACTTTTTGCTCTGATCCACTGGTTTTTCGACTCTAGTGTGGCTGTGGGCCTGCAAATCAGATCCACAGCCCAGCTGTCCTCTCTCTAATTCATACCATGTACTTTAGGTACATATCCAATTGGGTATTGGGTCACCTTTGTGAGCCCCTGTATAGTGTACCTTAGGTACCCAGGGCATAGGTGCATCCAAGGCCTACCAGGGGCTGCAGCATGTATTATGCCACCCCTGGCTGGCCATCTAAATTGACACAACTGGCTGATCAGTCAGCTGGGACAAGGTTGTGTAATCACCCCTTGCTTAGGTATAGTATTCCTATACCTACCATTACATATAGACACATATATACCTATAAGTCACTCCTATGGCAGGCCTTAACAATCCTGGAGGCAGAGTGCTTGGTTTTATGTGAGATGCTGCTCTAGCATGAGCTGAGCCTGTCTGCAGCTTTTGGAACCATGTCCTTATAGCTGTTCTATGATATAGCTTTACCATATACTCTTAAATGCATTATAATCCTCGCTGTTATTGCTAACTTTGGTTTGGCTTTATCAAGAAATGTCGTGTAAGGTGTCATATGCTTTGGAATACTACCCCCCACCCCACCAGTTCTGGCGGCAGGGGTAGCATTCCACCCTTCTAGAGGGAGAAGACATGTAGTTGTAGCTTTACCCGGTTAAAGTTCAACAGAGCCTTAGCATCACAAAATGGATGCTGCTGCCACAGACACAAGTCTGACCTCCTGCTGCTGGACGAAACTCCGGCAGGGGAGGCATGGACAATAGGTTTTCTGCCTTGGGAGGTGCGAGCACCTCCCCAGACAGGCTCTTGTGTATTGGGGCAGGGTGGGTTAAATGAAATGAGATACTGCCTGGAGCACACAAGGTCCCCCAGGATTAGCCCGGTTCAAACCAGTTGCTGGGGCACTCCAGCCCCAGCTCTGGCACGAAACTGGACAAAGGGAAAGGGGTGTAACCACCCTCTTCCCTGGTCCCACCCATAGGAGGGACCTAGCAGGTAATCCAGCCCCTTAGATTGGTATAAAGCTAGGAGCTGAGTCTAGAGACTTTAGATTATCCTGAACGGAAACTCTGAAACGAAACTCTGGACCTTCGACATTCTACTGCAACTAGAAGACTGAAGAATCTCCCTTGTGGTCAAGGAGTGACCACCCTGTGCAAACAGGTACCAACGAGCCGTAAGTGCACCGAAGCTCAGCCCTCCACGAGTGCCGCGTGGGGCCTGTGCCTACATTTCTCCTCGACGCGTCTTCGCGGTTGCTAGCCCGTTGGCTAGCGGCCCTCCTGAAGACATCACCTTGAAACAACACCGCTTGCCTGGTTGCTCTGGGCTTGCTCATACTTTCCTGTAAAGGGGAAGCTCCCCAGACCATGCTGGTCTGAACTAGAAGCCGATCTTCCCTTTCGGCGAGGGTTGCCTTTGCCAAGGCTTGTTGACTCCAATCCGGAAGCCGACACCGCGAACAGCAAGATTCTTCGTGGGACAGTCCGTATCCAGCTCCTGGTCGTCATCGACGCCTCCTGGTCCACGTGGCTGCAGAGACAAGCTTCGCATCTTCACCTGATTGCATCTAGACATCGCCTGGTTCCTTCCTGGTTCCTTCCCGGTCACTGGCTAGTGACCCAGACTCTGTCCCCTCTGCTTTCAGGTTCTTCTCGACTCCGATCCACCCTTGGATCCACCCGGACATCTTCCTCCTGGTCGCCTGCAGCATCTTCTTGCAGCTCTCCATAGGATTTGACGACGAAACCTGACACGACTTCACACCTATGCACCCGGCTTCCCTGGGTGAGGTAACTCGAGTACTCCGGTGCTCCCGTGGGTAATAACTATCAAAGTGTCCTAGTTTAACAGGGTTTTACCGTGGTCGACCCGGAAGTGTCCTAAATCAATTACTTTGTGACTTTTACGTTCCCATTGACTTTCTATGGTAACCCGCGTGTGTGTTTAGACACTGCACACGCGTCCTGTGGGTCTCCTACTCCCAATCCTTTGGTAGTCCTGTGTAGCCCCAGCGATTTTCTAGGCCCTAGGCCAATTCACCTTTCCTGAAGTGGTTCTTATACCACTTCTTTAGTATATGGTTCGTGAGGCACTTAGGGCAGAATTGTATTTGTGCAACTTATAGTAAATGTGAGAAGTTGGCCTTGTATATGATGTTCACTATTCTAGTGAACACCTTGCACCAGTCACAAACAACCCTTGTGGTGATGGTTATAAGTCAACCTTATAGACCAGTTATCCTAGTGGTAGCACAGTCTTAGGCTAAAAGACTCTTGAGGGCGTGTAAAGCCAGCGGTTTACCATATGTAACCCCTTGAATACCAAATGAAAGGACACCACACAGGATATATATAAAATATATATGTCTTTATTTACTAACACACTCCTCTGAACTCTTTATGAGATCAGAGGCAAAAGCACATAACAAGTTACTTAGTCAGAATACGTTAAGTTGCACAAAATACAGTTAGGCCCTAGGGGCGAAGCAAACCATATACTAAGAAAGTGGTATAAGTATAACGTCACGAGAAAAGGAAAGGCCTAGGGCCTAGAGAATTGCTGGGGCTACACTATCTGACCCTTAGGTTAGGAGTAGGAGGCCCACAGGCGGCGCGTGCAGTGTCTTTACACACACACGAGAGTCAATGTGAAGTCAATGGGAACTTAGAGTTTAGAAAAAGAAGGATTCAGGACACTTCCGGTCTAGCTAGAAGGAAACAACTAAAAACCTAGACACTTGGATAGTCAATACCCTTGGGAGCACCGAAGTACTCGCGTTACCTCACCCACAGGAAGCGGGTGCATGGGTGTGAAGATATGTCGGGTTTCGCCGTTGAAGTCTATGGAGCCTGTGAAGAAAGATGCTGCATACGACCAGGAGGAAGATGTCCGGGTGGATCGAGGATGAAGAAGACCTGAAAGCAGAGGGGACAGAGTCTGGGTCACTAGCCAGTGACCGGGTGGAATCAGGAAGGAACCAGACGACGTCGAGGAGCAATCAGGTGCTGTCGTGAAGCTTGTCTCTTCAGCCACGCGGACCAGGAGGTGTCGAGGACGACCAGATGCTGGAGAGGAGCTGTCCCACGAAGGTTCTCCCAGATGGAGGGGTCGACTGCTGGATTGGGGTCAACAAGCCTTGGCAAAGGCAACCCACGCAGGATTCAAAGAAGGCTTCTGATGAAGACCAGCAAGGTGTGAGGTGCCTCACCTTTGCAGGGAGGCAAGGGCCAGTCTGGAGCAACCAGACCAGCGAGTTGGTTCAAAAGGATTGTCGTCACAGAGGCTACTAGCAAACGGGCCAGCAACCGGACAACGCGTCGAGCAGAACACAAGCAGAAGGGCCCCACGCAGAACTCGTGGAGTGTGGAGGGCTGATCTTCGGTGCAGGTGGAGCTCTGATTCGGGGCTTCTCAATCCCCAGTGCACAGCTTCGAGGATTCCTCAGGAGCTGCACAGTTAGCAAGTCGTGGACTTTTCAAGATGACTGGTCCAACGTGTCTCGTCGCCTCCACGGATCTCAGCTATGCTGCATTCGTGAAGAGCGGGTCAGAGAGGTCTGGAAGTCTGGGTCTTGTCAGGCTCTGTGCTCGGGTTCCGACGGGAACAAAGACAAAGCAAGAGGTTGATTTGCTGGATGGTGCCTGGTTGCCCAGGGTGGTCACTCCTTGGCCACAAGGGAGATTCTTCAGTCTTCAGCTTCAGCAGAATGTCGAAGGCCCAGAGTTTCATTTCAAGTTTCAGTTCAGGATCAACATCTAAAGTCCAAGGACACAGCTCCTACGTTTATACAGCTAAAAGGGGCTGGATTAGTTCCTAGGTTCCTCCTATTGGTGGGATCAGGAAAGGGGGTGGTTACACCCATTTTCCTTTGTCCAGTTTCGCGCCAGAGCTGGGGCTGGAGTGCCCCAGCAACCGGTTTGAACTGGGGTATGCATGAAACACCTAGTGTGCCTCAGGCAGTGTCTCAATCTATTCAGCCCTCACGGTCCCAATACACAAAGTCTTGTCTGGGGTGGTGCTCGCACCTCTCTAGGCAGGAAACCTATTGTCCAAACCTCCGTGACTGGAAGGACTCCCAGCAGCAGGAGGTCAGACTTGTGTCTGTGGCAGCAGCGTCCATTTTGTGACGCTGGGGCTTTGGTTAACTTTAACCGGGATAGTCAGCAACAACATGTCTTCTCCCTCTAGAAGGGTGGAATGCTACCCCCGTCGCCTGAATTGGCGAGGGGGTAGTATTCCAAAGCGTATGACACCTTACACGACATGTTTAGATAAAGCCAAACCAAAGTTAGCATTTAACCGCGAGGTTCATAATCCACTTAAGAGTATATGGTATGGCAATATCATAGAACAGCTATAAGGACATGGTTCCGAAAGCTGCAGACAGGCTCAGCTCATGCTAGAGCACCATCTCACACATAACCAAGCACTCTGCCTCCAGGATTGTTAAGGCCTGCCATATGTTAAGGCCTGCCATAGGAGTGACTTATAGGTTACTGTGCGTCTATATATAAGGTTAGATATAGGAATACTATACCTAAGCAAGGGGTGATTACACGACCTTGCCCCAGCTGAGTGATCAGCCAGTTGTGTCAGTTTGAGTGGCCAGCCAGGGGTGGCTTAATACATGCTGCAGCCCCTAGTAGGCCTTGGTTACACCTATGCCCTGAGTACCTAGGGTACACTTCTACAGGGGCTGACAAGGTGAACCAATTCCCAATTGTGGTTGTACCTAGAGTACATGGTGTGAAATTAGAGAAAGTGCATCTAGGCTGTGGGTCTGATTAGCAGGCCCAGAGCCACATCTAAGTCGAAAACCAGTAAAGCAAAAGCAAAAAGTGGGGGTGACCATAGGAAGCAGACCCTACTCTCCTACAGTAAGCTTATTGAGTAACTTGTGCTGTATCTCGAACTCGGACCTCATAAAGAGTGCAGAGGGCTTTGTGTTAGTAATAAATACATATATATTTGATATATACCTTGTGTGGTGTCCTTTCATTTGATATTCAAGGGGTTATTATTGGTAAAACAATTGGCTTCACATGCTCTCTGAAGTGTTAGCCTAAGACTGCTTTGTCCATGCTACCACTAGGATAGCTGGTCTATAAGGTTGACTTTACAACCATCACCATAAGGGTTGTTTGGACTGGTACAAGGTGCTCACTAGAATAGTGATCATATACCAGGCCAACTTCTCACACCGCCTTCTTTGGATTGGTATCGGCAGACATTGAACGCGGCCTATATTTATGAGTCTTAACCTTATTCTTGACAACCACGTTTGTTTCCTGGTGTTACAATAAAGTTTTACATGAATTTAACCCCTTGGCTGCTGGGGCTATTCCCCTGCTGTGCTGGGGGGGGTGCGCACAGCGCCCCCATGCTCATGACAAGCTCAGCTCGTCATGAGCCACGGTGCTCCGGTGCTCATGACGAGCTGAGCTCATCACAACCACGCCCGTTTAATGGAACGCTCAGCACAGCTGGGGAATTAGCCCAGCGTGCAAGCGTTCTACGGGCCATGACGAGCTCAGCTCGTCATGAGCACCGGAGCACCGTGGCTCATGACGAGCTGAGCTCGTCATGGGCATGGGAGGGGTTAAAGGAACGTCATCCCTTTACAGCAGCATGGCATTACAGGTATCACATATAATGTGCCACCATTTTGAGTTTGCCTTGTCACCTCTGCCAACCATCTTGCCTTTGCCAACTACGTTTTGTTTGCTAAATTAAAGTTCTCGTGAGACTGAAGACTTTTTGCGCCTCCATCTGCATCAGCACTCTTCCAGGATGTGTGTTTTGATTACAAAGACATAGGATCGCCTAGCGTAGTCATATTTCACTGCAGGTACTATTGTTAAACTTGCTGCCTCTCCTGTGCTGACCTCTTAGTCAAGCTTTGTTTTCTGGGAATGACTCTAGACATTAAGTTTTCTTTGGGTGCACTTGCTGATGATGGTACCTTGCACATTTTTAATCCTGCAATTTCAACAGTTTCACAATTAGCATACTCAGAGTACTGGACTTTTCCTTTTTCTACTGTGTCATCTAGTTCTTTAACTTTGCCTGCTGCGCTACAAGGATTCACCCTGCTGCGCTACAAGGATTCTTCAAATACTGTCTACCTGCAATTTGCTTTGACATTTATTCTCCTACATTGTTTATTATTTCTCTATTTATTTTTTCTTGCGGTGTCCTGCTCAATCTACATTTACATGGCTGCAAGTTTTTCTCTTAAATGCGGTTGTTTCTTTCTTTACGTGATATTATTGCTCTGGTAATTTTTACCCTCTGCTTATGAATGGGATTTTGGTTCTGTATATTATCTGTATACTGTATTTGATGCACTTTATATATTGTATGTAATTAGGCCACATACATATGTAATCACAGTCAATGTATGTACATCAATTTAAAGAATTTTTGTATTATATATGTAAAAAAGAAAGAAAAACTATTTGAAACAAATATAAAAATAATAACTACTGAATAAAAAGAAAGTGGAACTACATATGATATTGGTTTTTAGTTGGAAATTGGCAGATGTTCACCATTTAGTTGAGGTTTAAAAACATGCACAAAACCCGGTGCTGATTTCTCACTTTCTCAAAATAGAGTTTCCTTGCCAGGGTTTATCCGTTTAGGTAGGGGCCCCAATTTTCTTAAAATACCCTCTGCTTATGCTACATATTGTATTGTACAGTGTGGTGCCTGCCCACACCTTTCCTGTATTGGAGTAGTTTTACAGTTCCTATTAGTACAGTTGAGGTTCCGTGATTCTCGGGACAAGACTCCATTTTGTTTGAATTGTTAATGACGCCATTTTGTGTTGCCCTCACGTAGGCCGTGAAGGTAACTGAACGAACAAAGTTGCATGGGCTTCGTTGTTCATGTACGCATTAACTAGGCCTTTTCTGACTTGTGAGTGAACTGCAGGACGCTGACCCCGTTACCTGAAACTGACCCTTTTGCGAGGCCAATTCCTGTAGTTGATCGTTGTCTGAAATTGCCAATCAATGTTCAGGAGATCGTTAACTTTAGTTTCCTTGCACATATCTTATCCTATTCAGCATCTGAATTGTTTCTTTTCTTACGACTTCTCATTACATGGGTAGTGCTTTCAATTATGGGTTTGTCCGGCTTGTGGAAATTGAATTTGGGACATTCCTAATAATTAACTTGTGGGTTGGTACAATGTAAACTGAGCTTTTTGCAATGTGATAATGTGTGGGAAAATGTATTTCATTCGTCAGTATTTGTCGCAGTGGGTGTACATTTATAATGGGTAAAATATATATAAAAAGTGATGTTTTGCTCTACGAATTTGAGCAGTTTCCTGAGTTGTACACCGTGTTGTATTGCTGGGATTACTGTTACTAGCTGCAGCTAATAAATTTGATCTCTGACGCCACCTAGAAGTATTCCGTGTCTCTGTATACCAAGACAGGTGAATCCGAAGACTTTGGGCGTGCCCCTGGCGCCGCTGGGTTCTGAAAAACCCGGTTCTTCAGTTGGCGCCCAACGTTGAACGACTTCAGCGGTACCGGTCCAAGCCCGAGGATCGTGAGGAGCCACGTGAGGAAATTCTGGAGGAAGGCCGCCACTTCATTGACCCCTGCATGTCGACGTGGACCGAAGGTCTTTTCTGCGAGGCTTCCCGCTTTCCGACGGCTATGAAGGATTGCTGCCCTGACTGTCGCCCTGTCTTGGACCCTCGATTGATGCTTTGTAAAGCGAGACGATAGACGGTCTTCTGGTGGCGTGACAGATATTTTGGTTAAGTATAAGGGGGTCGCTCCCACGACTTTGTTTTGGTTCTTGGTTTTGATTTGGATATTGCAATAGCCGAAGCCGAGGGGCTCGTATATTTAAGAGTATATCGATAGTTGATAACCCCTTGAAGTTTGAAGCTAGATTAGTGAGCTATAAGATGCCTGGTCTTCGCAAAATTAGGAAATGGTTTAGTTGTGGTTGCAACAGGGATTCCCGATTGGAGGATTCGTGTCAGATACCTCCGGTTGGAACTCTGACTTATGATCTCTATTCAAAACACGGAGTGGGTCCTATCACCTATAACGAAATATGGGTCCGCTATACAAGGAAAGATGGTGTTTTACGATGGCCTCAATATGGTAGTTTCGAATTAAATATTTTAGATAATTTGGAAGTTGCGCTATTTAGGAAGAAAGCCCGGCCGGCGATGTTTGACTCTTTCCGCCTTTGGCGTAAGGAAGCCAAACAGCGAGAAATTAAGCAAGCAAAAAGAGATAGGAAAGATAAGAATATGTCAGTACTACAAGCTGCTAGGCAGTTTAAGGAAGATGGAGAAGAGCGTGCAAGTGAAGTCTTAGATAGACAGCGTTGCATGGCCATCGATAAATGTTATCCGGCCTTGCCACCTTCTCCTCCAAAAGTAATTGAAGATCCTGAAAAAGATCCTTTGATGTCTCATTTATTGAGATTGCCACCCCCTTATGTGCAGGGTGCTACTCCACCTCCATTACCCTCGGTTGTTGCACCCTTTGTTGTTCAGCCTCCTGCTGTTTTTTAACCAACTTTTGCTACACAGATGGTTCTCCCTCCTACTGTGCAACCCCCACCAGGGTCGCCAGCTTTGCTATCAGCTCTGCCTCAAACTCCTTTGCTTTCCATTCCTGTATCTCCGACTCCTGCTACTTTTGTCCCTACGCCTCTCTTGCCTCAAAATACTCATTCTCCTGTCCTTATGTCTGCTTCTTCTTCTTCTTCTGCTCGAAAACGAATGACCGAGACTGTTGATAATCTTTTGTCTCCATTGTTTGGATCACTGAATATGACCCCTGTTTCGGAGCGTAAGCAGAGTCGTAGTCAGCTTCCTAGTTCGGAAGAGCGGACAGTGTTGGATCTATTGGCTCGTAGATGGGTTTTAAATGCTTCTAGGTATAATTTGCAAGCGGTTATGGATGTTTTCTTTCAGTGGGATCCGCCTAAGCAAAGGTATGTTTTTGATGTAATGTGTACTTTTCTTCGCCGGGAATGGGAAGATAATGAGTTGGGTCCGATTCCGCAGGAAGTGCTTGATGTCCAGTCAGAATTTGCTAAAGGGACGATAGTGGAGGCTGATGTTGCAGACGCCGTAGAGATGATACTTGCTTTTAGATCTAGGCTTCCACCTCAGACATTGTACGAACCGGATTCCTCTGTTAGGAGGAAAGTGAAGCAGTATCCTATGAGAGAGGTTCCTCTTGTATGGAGAGAGGCAGTTGTTGCTAATGCTAATCAGGGTATTGTGGCTGTACCGGCACATTTTCAGCGAGTGTGGGTACATGTCCCTTAGAAAAGAGCAGAGGCCTTGGCTCTTAAGCAGACCTTACCTGATCCCCGTAAAAATCCTGCTGGTTATTACAAGGAGTTGTCTCAGACAGTTGATGCGTCTTTTATGAATTGAACTGACATAGATATGTTGATGGGTAATGTAGTTCCTCAACCTTTGTGGGCGAAGATCCGCCATGAGGATCATGCGCCAGAGTTTGGAGATACGCGCGTTAATATTGCTGCTGCGGATGGTCGGCAGGTAGGAGGTGCCAAACCTGAACCCTTAGTTGCAGAATTACCTGGTAAGATTATTAATTTAATGAAAACTATGATGCCTCCTTTACGAGTGAATTGGGATAAGTTAGCAGCATGCAAACAGAAGAAAGAAGAGAGTGTGTCTGATTTCTTTACTAGGTTTGAGGAAACGTTTATCGATCATAGTGGTCAGGACATGAGCACTGAAGGTGGTCAAAGGTTGTTCGTGGACAAATTTGTCTTTAATTTGCTCCCTGAACTTTCTAATAAGTTAAAGGACTCAGAGTTCATGGGCTGTTTCTTCGTTGGCCCAGATATTGGCTACTGCACAATATTATGAGAATAGGGATAAAGATGAGAAGGATAAAGCAGAGAAGAAAACTAGAGATCTAAAGACGAAAGTTCTTTTACAGCAAGCTTATCCGCCTCAGTTTCAGCAACACCCACAGTTTCACAGACTGTTACAGAAGCCAGAGTTTTTCGCTCCGCGACTTCCGCTAGGCCCTAATCAGTGTGCTTACTGCAGAGAGGAAGGTTATTTCAAGAATAGTTGCCCGGTTTTGCTACAGCGCATGAATGGTGTATCTGGTCAAAGAGGGCGTGGTGGTTTCCAACCAGCTCCTAGGGGTAGGGGACGTGGTGTGTTTCCCCAGAGTGAGCGTACCTTTCCCCCCTCAGAATTCTGCGAATTATTTTGACAGACAGAATGTTCCGACTGTTCAGTCTGCCTAGTACTACGCTGAGGATTATTGTGTTGAGAGTGAGAGTGTTGGTTATAATGATAGCTAGGACAGCCATGGACAAATTGAGGGAGTAGTGTCAGTTCCAGTAGACCAGAGTGAACCTTATGTTGAAGTGATTACATCAGGTGTGGCAGAACCTTTTCTTTTGGATACTGGTGCGACAAAGAGTTCTATTATGCACTCTAAACTTCCTGGCGCACCTCTGTCTGGCTTGACCAATGTTTCAGTAGGATTTTCTGGCGCCCCAGTTCGTAATCCGGTGTCTAGTCCTTTGCCCCTTTCTATTGGTCCTTGTGAATTGGAAGCTCCCCTTATTCTAACGACTGGTTGTGGTGAGAATCTGTTGGGTTTGGACTTGCTGAAAAGATTGTATGCAACATTGCATTGTTCTCCTTCGGGAGTACATCTTACAGTGGGTAAGAAAGTGATTTCTCCAATGTATTTGTCTAAAGATTGTCTTCCACTGGAATTGTGTTCTCTTCCTGATACACTTTGGGCTACAGGTCCCAATGATGTTGGTCTTTTGCAGATTCCACCCTATGTTGTTACCCCTAAGTCGAATGCTAGGCTACTCGTATCCCGCAATATAAAATCTCTAGTGATGGCAAGAGAGCTCTTCTAGCGATTATCTATGATTTGGTTGAGAAGGGTGTAGTTGAGGAAACGAGAGGTAATGTGTGTAACAGTCCTGTTTTGCCTGTCCTTAAGCGTACTCATGCTTCTCAGCCACCTGTGTATTGGTTTGTGATCGACCTTCGAGAGGTAAATAAGATTGTCGTGCCACAGTTTCCTGTTGTCCTTGACATTACTGCTTTGTTGACTCGGATTCCTGCTTCGGCTACTTGGTTTTCAGTTATCGCCTTGAAGAATGCTTTCTTCAGTATTCCGATCGCTGAGGAAAGTAGGGATATTTTTGGCTTCTCTTTAGGAGGCCGAAGCTTCCGGTTTAAACGTGCTCCTCAAGGTTATTGTGAAAGTCCCTCCATCTATAGCCAGGCGTTGAAAACTCAGCTTGATGATTTTGTATTGCCTTCTGGTGCTTCTCTTATCCAGTATGTTGATGATCTGCTGGTTGCTGCTGATGACGAAGAGATTTGTAGAGAGGCTACTCTTTCTTTGTTACGACATTTGTCTGACCTTCATCATAAAGTGTCACCTTCAAAGTTACAGTATTGCCGCCAAGAAGTAACCTACTTAGGTCATCTCTTGTCGAAGGAGGGAAGGCGATTGACCCCAGAACGAATTCAAGCGATTGCCCAAATGAGTGTGCCATCCACACAGAGAGAAGTGCGTGCTTTTTTAGGTATCACTTCGTATTGTAGACAGTGGATCCCGAATTTTCTTTGTTAGCAAAGCCTCCGTTGGCTTTGACTCTTAAAGATACTCCGCATCCTCTCCCTTGGTCTGACGAATGTCAGAAAAGTTTTTCTGAATTACGTGATGCATTGTGTTCTGCTCCGGTGTTGGGTTCCCCGGACTACAGCAAACCTTTTACATTGTTTGTACATGAGAGAGAAGGTTGTGCATTGTCAGTGTTGACGCAACAATTTGGAGATAAGCAGCGTCCATGCGCGTATTTTTCAGCTACGTTAGATCCGGTAGCTAGGGCGTTGCCGAGTTGTTTGAGAGCTACAGCGGCTGTTTCTATCCGGCAGTCTGCTGATTTGGTATTGGATAATACGCTGATTGTGATGGTCCTACATGCAGTGGATACTTTATTGAATAGGACCAAGACACAGCACCTTACTAGTGGGCGTTTGTCAGGTTATGAGTTGACACTTTTGGCTAGCCATGTGCACATCAAAAGATGCAATGTGTTGAATCCAGCTATGTTGTTGCCGATTTCTGTAGAGACAGATGTTCAGGAACAGCATGATTGTCTTCTCTGGACAGAGGAGGAAACGAAGGCTAGAGTTGATTTAAAAGATACTCCTCTTCCGAATGTTGATGGTACCCTATGGATAGATGGCTTGTGTTTCAAACTTCCGAATGGAGAGACGACTACAGCATATGCCGTCACAACTTTACATACAGTTGTTGAAACAGCACGTATAGCACAGAATTCAGCACAAGCAGCAGAGTTGATTGCATTGACTAGAGCGTGTGTGTTTTCAGAAGGAAAGCGAGTGATTGTTTATACTGATAGCCAATATGCGTTTGGTGTGGCCCACAGTTTTGGGCGTTTGTGGAGAGAGAGAGGATTTCTTACTTCCCATGGTACGAAAATTCAGCATGGGCAATTAGTGAATTAGCTTCTTGAATCACTTACTCTCCCAAAGCAGATTGCAATTGTGAAGTGTAGTGCCCATAAGAAGGTTGTGGATGATGTGGGCCGAGGAAATGCGTTTGCGGATGAAGTTGCGAAGGAAACGGCGAAAGATATGATGAGTCGAATGTATGTTGCTGGTCCTGCTAATTGGGTTATGGCAGGTGGAATGTGTGAAGACACAATAGAAAGTGTGAAGTTAATTCAGGCTGAAGCTATGGAAAAGGAAGTGAGTACGTGGAGAGAAAGTACGGGTATGTTGGATTCGACAGGTTGTTGGGTTGAGTTGTCGGAGCACCAACGATGGTTGTTGCCTGATGCGTATGTGCTCCCAGTGGTTACTATGGCTCATGGAATGGCTCACATTAGTTCGAAAGGAATATGCAAGTTGTTGGCTCCAGTATGGCAGAATGATGGAATTCCGAAATGTGCTGAGAATGTGGTGAAGCATTGTATGGTTTGTCTGATGTATAATCCTGGAAAGGGAACTCCAACTCCAGCTGGTCATTTTGCTCCTCCAACGTATCCGTTTGAAGTGATACAGCTAGATTACATTCACATGGAGAGATGCAACAATCTGAAGTATGTCCTTGTGGTTGTTTGTGCCTTTTCCAGATGGATAGAGGCCTACCCCCTAAAGGATAATACTGCCTTGTCTACAGCCAAGGTTTTCCTCAAGGAGTACTTCCCTAGATATGGTTTCCCGAGAATTGTATGGAGCGACAATGGGAGTGAAATCGTGGGTCAGATCATGAAGAAAGTGTGTGCGGGTTTGGGTATCAATCAGAAATTCCATGCTGCGAATCACCCCCAGTCTGCTGGACTTGTCGAGTGCTATAATGGCACTCTGAAACTGAAGTTAGCTAAGATACAAGCGAGCTCTGGTCTTACATGGCCAGATGCCTTGCCATTGGCCCTTTTGTCAACAAGGACGACAGTACATTCTCGTGTGGGACTTAGCCCATATGAAATTGCTTTTGGTCGTCCGGCCAATGTTTGGGGTGTGCCGAGGCCTAAAAAGTACAGTGACATTGAGTACCCTATGTTGGTGGATTACTTACATGACTTGACTGCTAAATTACATGTTCTCCACCAACAGGTCTATGACAGTTTGCCGACAGTGACTGCGGATCCAGGCCACACGATTCAACCTGTAGATTATGTCCTCACGAAACATTTTCAACGAACTAAGAACTTGGAGCCAAGGTGGACTGGATCGCGTTTAGTTTTGATAGTCACTCGAATTGCAGTTAGGGTAGTTGGTAAAAAGAATTGGGTACATGCTACCCATTGTAAAAAAGTTCAGTTGCCCTTACCGTATGACAAGTGGGTGAGGGGAGGTATAGCAGATTCTGAATGTGAGAGAATTCCTAGATTTGTACCTTTTAGTGATGCACAATTGGTATGGACTCAGTTAGAACGTGCAGATGACGAACTTTTGCAAGCTGCTGTGCCATCACATCGAAAGTTGAATACACAGATCCGGAAACACTTTTTCAAGAGCAAACTGTGCCTGGCAAACAGCGTTACAATCTGAGACCGAGAAAGGGCAAATCAATGGACAAATAAAACTTGAATTTTTTGTTGTGAATTATACTTTTTCAGATCAAGAGACTTTTTTTCTTCTTTTTCGAGTCACCATCCGGACTCCGCTGCAGGGTCGCGGTACAGCCTTAAGGGGTGAGCCGCGAATTGACGAAAGGTCTGTGGTTCATGGTCGTTAGTACGATCTTGACGCACACTTAAGTGAAGAAGGTAATAGCCGTGAGCAGCACGTTAGAGGATGGAGTCTTTTGAATCTGATATGGGTGTTGAGAGAATTGATTTTAAAATGAGAATGTGTATATTGGTCCGTAGCAAATGTTTTTTGATATTGTGTTGTTTAATGCTTTTGAATATTATGTTGGCTTGTGTGGGTTGGATTGTCTATGTTACACAACAGACGCTTGCATCTACGTCCCAACCTACTCTTTCTTTTTCTACTGTTTCTCCACATGAATTTCACACGTTGCCTGAACATGAGCAGACACGAAGATCAGAATTTGTTAACAATTCATTTATACAGATGTTGCATCAGCATCAGTTAGTAGTAAATACCACGAATTGCTGGGTGTGTGGTCTTATGCCGCATACGACAGATAAGGGAATGCCATATTTAGTTTTGCCTTTTTCGCTTAATTGGTCAGTATGGGCACTCCAAGCAATGTTTATCTATGCGAATGAAGCATCTCCTGTACGTTCCGTTAAAGATAATGCGAGTAATAATGCCTTGATACAGGGAATAGTAGATGTGATCAGAGATATTGATGCGTATAATGCTATCCCTAAGGATTAGGTACGAGCATATATCGGTTGGAACAAGACTGGATATAGTATTAGCCTGACAGAGAAGGAGAGACGAAAAAGGTCTCCCCCTATTTGGATTGTACCCCACCGAGGTCATTTTTTGTCTGCAAGGTAATGGTCAGAATCCAAGAGCTCAGCTTGGTAAGAGTGTGTGTGTTCACACCTATGTCTATACATCCCAGAAATCTCCACCGTTCGTGCCAGCTAAAGGCACGTATTTTGTTTGTTACGACAGAGCATATACATGGTTGCCTCCTGATTTTTCAGGAACATGTTATGTGGCATTTTTGCTTCCCCCTACGTACACTGCTGTTTTCAATTACCATAAGACAAGATATGGTAGAGGTGTCATCGATGCGAGAGACACTGTTGCACAAGAAGTTGGAGACTTCTTTAAGGGTTTCGTGCCCTTTTGGGGTCCTATGGCTAATAGCAGGAATATTCGTCAGCTTACGAGAGTGGTTGAGGCCACTATATATGAAACTGCAGGTGCCTTTAGCAATATTACAGCTGAGCTTCAAGCGGATCGTCTTATGACATTACAAAATCGTATTGTTTTAGATATTATACTTGCAGATAGAGGTGGAGTATGTAAATTGATCGGGTCTAGTTGCTGTGTTTTCATACCAGATAATGCCCCGACAGGGTACCAAGCCATCTTGAAGTTGCATAAGTTTGCTGAGTCTATACATGTAGACGAAGGGAACTGGTCATTGATGGAATGGTTTTGGGGACTGTTGTCCAGATGGGGATGGAAGATTCTGACGTTCCTTGGTATGGCTTTAGCTATCCTTTTCTCGTGTTGTTTATGCATCCAGTGTGGTCCCGCCATTTATAGTCTTTGTGCTACGATCTGTGTGAGAAGACCTATCCCGAGAGAAGCAAAGGATAATAAGATGATGCTACAGCAACACCTTGATGACCTGATGAGAATAGATATAGACCTGGATTCAGATTGACATGAGTTTGGGTTATTGCCTACGTAATGGCAAAAGGAGGGTCTGAGGTTCCATGATTCTCGGGACCAGACTCCATCTTGTTTAAATTGTTCATGACGCCATTTTGTGTTGCCCTCACGTAGGCCGTGGAGGTAACCGAACGAACAAAGTTGCATGGGCTTCGTTGTTCATGTACGCATTAACTAGGCCTTTTCTGATTTGTGAGTGAACTGCAGGACGCTGACCCCGTTACCTGAAACTGACCCTTTTGCGAGGCCAATTCCTCTAGCTGATCGTTGTCTGAAATTGCCAATCAATGTTCAGGAGATCGTTAACTTTAGTTTCCTTGCACATATCTTATCCTATTCAGCATCTGAATTGTTTCTTTTCTCACGACTTTTCATTACATGGATAGTGCTTTCAATTATGGGTTTGTCCGGCTTGTGGAAATTGAATTTGGGACATTCCTAATAATTAAATTGTGGGTTGGTACAATGTAAACTGAGCTTTTTGCAATGTGATAATGTGGGGGAAAATGTATTTCATTTGTCAGTATTTGTCGCAGTGGGTGTACATTTATAATGGGTAAAATATGTATAGAAAGTGATGTTTTGCTCTACGAATTTGAGCAGTTTCCTGAGTTGTACACCGTGTTGTATTGCTGGGATTACTGTTACTAGCTGCAGCTAATAAATTTGATCTCTGACGCCACCTAGAAGTATTCCGTGTCTCTGTATACCAAGACAGGTGAATCCGAAGACTTTGGGCGTGCCCCTGGCGCCGCTGGGTTCTGAAAAACCCGGATCTTCACAGTGTTATTTCCCACACCTCCAGTTGCAAACTTTTTGCTGTACGTTGTGCCGTGGGGCGTGCCCCACACCTAGTTTTACAGTTCCTGCATTTTACCTTTTTACAAGTGGTATTTTACGCCATACCTTGCGTTTTACTGTATGGTATTTGACGCCATACTTTGTGTTATACAGTGTGATATTTTACGCCACACCTAGTTTTACCTTTCTGTATTGTAAAGTACTGTGTGGTTATTTCCCACACCCAGTTCTTATGTTTGTACATATTTCATTGTACTGTGTGGTATATTCCACCATACCTATTTCTGCACATATTCTCCGCCATACCTTGTTCTTTATTGCATTTTGCTGTGTGTTACTTTTTACCATACCTAGTTCTGCATTCCTGTATATTGCAATGTTTGTGTGGCACTTTCTGCCACACCTAGGATTTGCTGTCTTTCTGGAGACTTTTCCCCACATTCTTGCTTGAGGTAAAGACAACTATCTTTTTGCTTGTTCTATCTACAGCTGTTTTCCACCCTTTCACTGTTCTCTTGCTTCCATGTTTTATTCTCTCCTTCACCTTTTTTGCTTATGCTGTTGTATATTTTTGTGTTTGTCTGGCCAGCTTGCATATCTTTGTACTTGGTTTGTTTAGTTATTTATGCGAGGGAGGGTGTGGGTTTGTCTTTCTATGTGAAAGGGTGTTGGTGCATGAGTCACTGCTTTTTGTTTAATCTTTTCTTGTTTGCGTTTCCTACTTTTCCACCTTTTATTTCCATGCTTTCTTTCAGTGTATTTTCTTCCCATTTTTTCTTGCTCATTTTCTGATGCATTTTGATACTTCCTTCCTTTCCATTGTAAAGGAGGGAGATATGTGGTATCCTGCTGCTCAGCCAGAATGATTTGTGATAGAATGTTAGGATGTGGAATGATAGAATGTTAGGATGTGGAATGTTGGAGTGCCTGAGTCAGTTGGTGTATGGGCTGAGCAGCAGGGAAGCTGCTCCTGGTGGGGCTCTCTTTTCCATGTAACCTGCTAATCAATAAGTCTATATGAAAACTTCTTGGATTTGATTACCTTTATTATACTATAGGTGACATATGTGTTAATCAAATGCTGGAGAGTATACTAGCAGACTTGAAGGCAACATACACCCTCATGTTAGCTAGCATAAACAGGATTTTTGGCTGGAAATGTTGAAATACTAAGGACTGCCAAAAGCTCATGAGGGCGCAGAGGCTTGGATGTTCCAACCCTGAACCAAAATGTGGTAAGGCAATGACCACAAATAATATCCAAAGTACTGAGAAATGTGAATCTAGACCCAAAATAGACGCTTTAGGTTTGAGGTGATGTTGCAGTGCCAAAGTTAAACGGATTCCTAAGGTATGGTCCAGAAGCGGTGGGGTGCATCAAAGCATGTCACAATAAGAAGGTGAAGGTGAGAGTAAAACAGTAAACAGCAGAATGTGGAGAGGTTAGATCGTCCAATGATGGGATGAGTCACAGTGACTGTAGAGGAGAACCAAATGCATGGTAAGTTAATGTGAGTGCACATTTACCCTCACAAAGAAAGTCCACAGCCGGTTTGGTTTGCATAGTTTTTGCGAGTGTACTGTTCTCCCATTGTGATGAATAAGTGTTCTTTGAGTATCTCCGAACTACTGAGTCTACTTTTTGGCAGTTGCTGTCTATTGTAGTGTGCCAGTGGTGATGTTTCAGGACTTATCAGCAATTCTGCGTTGGCTTTACCGCCAGAATATTGTGTATATTTACACCCTACAACACTACACCAAACATAGTTTCTGGAACATTGTTTTTTCTCAAGCAGTACCTACACCCATACCTTAGTTTAAGTTTACATTTTCAAATGGATTTTCCAAAGGTGGTTTTAAAATGACTAATTTAAGTCAAGTATAATAAAAGATTTTAATGTAAAACAAAATCTGGCTACAAGTTGGTTACATTCTACTAATGCAGAAACCACATCATGGATGGAAATTGAAAATGGGGTACTGTCCTGATTTGCGATTAACAAACTATCAATTCTGGACCCTTATTACAGTAAAGTCAATTACTTAATCCAGTCTTTCAGATTGTAGTTGAGCTAAGGACATTATTTCTTTTATTCATATGTTACTCTTACTATGATGTGGAACGTATGTTTCTTTTTATATTTCAGTGAAAAAAACTGTCTTATGTGATAAAGTTGGGTTAATGCTATTGCAACTATTTTAAAAGATGCGTTACATGAGGTGCATGCAGCCATTTCTGAACTTCTTAGGTATGTTTCTCTTGTGTGTATTCCATCATATGATTGGAAAGGGTCATACTAATACATATTGATATTTAATAGAACACACCTAGCCAGAGAGCACCAGAGCATTGAATATCAATGGTGCCTGGATGTTGGGAGAATATCTTGTTTGTATAAGTCAAGTGGAAAACTGGAATCGTGTGGAATTAAATCATTAACTTGGAACATCATTCTTTCTATGATTTTTACATTTGAGACTGATAAAAGACTAGGACTGACATAATAAAAACATAAAAAAGACTAAACACCATTAAAAATGGCTACGTTGTCTCTCATGGAAAATAAACCAATCTTATTTGAGTTGAGGGTGTTACTCATTTCATGATTTTGGCAGAAGCCACATCCTCACTCTGACCTGTGGGATCAGACCTATTAAGACACAATCTAGGAAGCATGTTCCGTTGTCTCCACATAGTTGTTTTGAGGTGTTGAAACAGCAATGGCATATTGATGTTCTTAAACAAAATCTCTAGAAATTAAATGGCATTCTACGGATTTAATGGAGATGTTGAGAAATACACCTATGGTGCGCAAAGTTTGTAGATGGATTTGATCAGCAGGGGTGACCCTGGTATCTAGTGGTTATGACCTCTTTAATGTTAATGTTAATATTAATTTGCATTTTATTAAGGTCATATGGGGGCGCACAGGAAAGAAGTCCAAAAACGAGCTGTCAGTTTTGAATATATGAAAGTTTCTCTTTATTTAATCTTATTCATTCTTTTTTTAAAAAGCAGTCACAATGCAATTTTGGTACCATCCACGCCGTTACTTTGATGCAGAATAGGAAATCCTGTTGGGTTCACCACCTTTGAACCATTATCTATACATGGAAGAAGAAACGAATATGATCTTCACCTGAATCTAAAACACCGGAGCGTGACATTTCTCTAATAGGGGAACTCTCCTATTCATCCTGTGAGATTCGGTTGAGTGTCACGAACAATTGTAAGATGGAATCCTAGCACCTTTACACAACATAACCGAATCAATTAGCCCTGAAGAAACTCCTTGGAAGGGAGTGAAACGCGTTGGCTGACTCTGTTGCAAATTGCATTGTGACTGCTTTTTAAAAAAAAAAATTAATAAGATAAAGAGAAACTTTCATATATTCAAAACGGACAGCTCGTTTTTGGACTTCTTTCCTGTGCGCCCCCATATGAGCTTCAGTACCTATGATCTGGATAACACAGCGACGCCAATTAGCAGCTGACGTCGAGGGTGGCTGCACAGAAACATTACAAGAGACTTTTTGGAACTGGGTTTTAGGTGCGGCATTGTAAGGTCTGCTGCTACATCTTTGGTGCATCATTAATTTGCATTTATAAAGCGCTAATCACCAGAGGTCTCTAAGCGCTGTGTCATAGATCAGATAGTCCGAATTTCTCTTACGCCCCAGAGCTCAGCATAGATCAGTAAAGGCCTGGTCAAATGCCTCTGTAAACAGCATCGTCTTAAGACACATCCGAAACGGGAGCAATATGGCTTCCTTGCGCATACCATCCGGTAGCTTGTTCCAATTCTGAGGGATGGAGACCGAAAAGGCCCTACCTCTGAGTGTGGCCCTGTTGAAGCGAGGCCAGACAAGGAGGTTAGCCTGTGATGAACGAAGGTGACGGCTCGGTTCGTAGGGCTTCAAACGGTCTTTGATATATTTGGGTGCTTCGCCAAACAGGGATTTATGTGCAATGCACAAGCTCATGAAGCTAACCCTTTGTTTAATAGGTAGCCAGTGTAGTTGATGTAACAAGGGGGTAGCATGCGTTCTACGGGGAAGTTTATATATCAGCCTTGCTACATCATTCACATGACCACCTGGAGTTTCCTCAGAAGTATACCAGGGAGGCCAATATAGACTGCATTGCCGTAATCAAGGCGAGATAGAATCAGTGCCGTCACCGCAGCCTGCATGGTAGCGGGTAACAGCAGGATTGATAATTTCCGAAGTTGGCGCAGTAATCCGACGCAGCTTCCCACAACTGCAGACACCTGTGTCTTTAGGGTCAGTCCGGTGTCCAGCCTGATGCCCAAACTCTTCACGGCTGGCGCCGCCGTTGGGGTAGTGCCTAGCTCTCAGGGCCAAAAAAGGCTAGACCAGGGGGAGGAACCGGAGGAAAGTACCAAGACTTCGGCTTTATCTGGGTTCACCTTCAAGGAATTCGAGGTCCCCGCATAGTTAAACACCTGGCAATCTGCTTTTGCCAAAGCCTCAATCAAGGGTTGGAGGTATATATTAAAAAGCAGGGGCGACAATGCTGAACCTTGCGGGACCCCCCCCATCGAAGATCACCCTACCGGGACATATGATCTCCTAGTTGCACCCTCTGGCATCGATCCTCCAAAAAGGAGGTAAACCACTGGAGGACCGTCTCGGTGACTCCCAGCTGCCGCATACGAGCAAGTAGCTGCTTGTGGTTCCCCGTATCGAAGGCAGCTGAGAGGTCAAGTAGGATTAATGCAGAGGGGGTCTTCTTGTCGGCGGCGAGTCGCAGATCATCTAAGACTGAAAGCATAACTAACTCAGTGCTGTTATGAGCCCTAATTCCAGCTTGGCGATACTGTAACAAGCAATATTGTTCCACGTATGACGAAAGAATTCGGAGTACATGTTGTTTAGAGTACCTTGGCCAGGAACAGGAGTTGAGAGATGGGGCGAAAGATTTTCAGATTCCTAATGTCAGCCCCAGCTTTCTTCAACAGGGGGATCACCATAGCTTCCTTGAATTTCTGTGGTACCGTTCCCGTTAACAAGGATAGGTTCAAAACAGACAACACCTCAGCCCCAACCAGAGGAATGATCATTTTAAACAACTTCAGAGGGCAGGGGTCTTCTGGTGACCCAGATTTCACTTTGGCCAAAGAAGCCCCGCTCCTCCTCCGCGGATAGGAGACTGGGAGTAATATGTGTGTTATTGATGACAGTAATAATATCTTCGACCTTAGTAAGGAAGAAGTCCTGTATTTTATCACAATTGGCTTGGTGGATGGCCGGCTTTTGCTCAGTCAGCCTGTCCAGCTCCTTGAGTACCATGAATGTCTCTTTTTGCGTATCTCTTGCTTCACTGATCCTAGCTTCATAATGTGCGGATTTCGTTTTAATGAGGGAGGCTTTATAGAGGGCGAGTTTAGCTTTAAATATCTCCTTGGATTCTGGTTTGAGGGATTTCCGCCATACACGCTCTGATTGACGGAGAGTTTGTTTTTCCCCTCTGCGCTCATGAGTGTACTATGGCACCCCTTTCAAGCCATGCGATATCCTTGCCCTCCGAGTGGGAGCAACTTTGTCGATGGCTAGCCTTAACCGATGTGAGAATACTTCATGTTCTATGTTCGGGTCCTTGGACAGAGGTCTGGGAGCGGAGGTCCTGTTCAAAGCATCCATCAGATTGGCAGCATCTAATTTGCGCCAATTTCGTAGTACCTTCCACCCCATTGGCGCCGGCTTAACACGACTATCTATTGGGAGTGAGAGGCTGACCAAAAAAAGGTCAGACCAGCTGCACGGTGTGCAGGTGGCCTGGAGTTTAGCCAAGGATGTAGTCCAGACCAGGTCCAGAATGTGGCCCTTCTCATGTGTGGGAGACTCTACGATTTGATGTAACTCTAACATGGTCATAGCATCATCAAACTTACAGGATGCGCCCTCTCTCGGGGTTGAATCCCAGTGATAATTAAAATCCCAGAGGACCAGGATTTGTTGATATCTTGAGCGAAGAACACTCGTTACTTCAAAAAACAAGTCATTAAAAAGGGGGGTGGGCCGAGGAGGGCGGTAGACCACTACCACTATCAAACAGGAGGATGTAAGTCAGAGTTTAATTCACAGGACTTCTGCTCCATTCAGGCTCTCTGCCACTATTCTCTCAGGGGCCAGTGTCCTGCGACCGAAAATCCCAACACCTCCATCTCTTTTGTTACCTTGTCGGTTATGAGTCAGAACCGTGAACTCAAGAGGGAGGGAGGCCACTAAGTCAGGCCCTGACATATCGTCTAACCATGTCTCTGAAAGTGCTAGGATGTCCAACTCTGTCTCCTGCAGTAATGTTCAAATTTCAAGATTGTGCTTGGTAAGGAATCTAGTGTTTAACATGGCGATCTTTAGGTCAGGAAGGGCCTCTGAGCAAGTCTGTAGAAGATGTACGCAGAGGAGATTATCTGCTCGCAGCCGTTTACTGACTGAGGCAGGGAGGATGGGCCTGTGGGGGCAAGTTATTGAGATTTATCAGTTCTTCCCTGGAGTTGAGCAACTTTCGGCCAGGGTTCCTGGGCGCAGATGGGCTTGCCTTAGGCGCGCCTTCAGCGCACCAGCGGTGCGCCCGCTTCGCGTCCATGGTAGCATTGCTTTTAAGGGCGCGAAGAAGAGCCAAGACTATACCGCTAAGCCGGCCTAAGCGGAAGCGAGCCAATGCTTTCTTTACTCAAACAGTAGCTGTTTGCGCCCTGTTCTGCAGAGGCAGCCTCGCATTGCGACTGTCCACATAAGGGAACACTTGGAATCCTTGACATTGCAGATTTACCGCAACAGGAGCCAATAACATTTTGATCATCAACAGGAATAAAGCGTAATGGAATTGAATATTTCTGTCCCTCAATGGTAAACCTGGAGTATTTTCCTTGCTTTCCTTTAAATGAGATGTGAAAGTATGCAAATGTGTATTAATGAAGATCTAGAAAAAAAACTTGTAAAGACCTTTTTCACAATGGACAATTGTGCTTGATGAAAACATCTGCAGGCAGAACAAGGACTTTAGTTAAATTGACATTAGGTCCTCACATACACAAAGTGCATACTATATCATGCGGTTCACTCCTCACCCCTACTTGATTTCGTAGTCAATGGTGGGCTCCATGGGTTTGGGACCTCTTTACTAAGGTTTCATGAATGATGAATTGATACCTCCTCTGTTTATTGACTGCATATAAGCTCGCCCTGACTCCAGTTTGCCCTGTGGGTACAGTACCAGCTCTTTTCAGGAGAACCAAACAATTTAGTAGCAATAATGATAAAACGGAATCACAATAGGGTAAATAAGTATATATATTAGGACAACCCTGTTGCAAAACAATACAAGGAGACATATTAGGACCATGCATGTATTCTTAGTTGAAATACGTATACGATCATCAGGACTATGTACTCTATTCCCTACACTACATGCACTACCATGCATTGTATGGTGTTTATGTACAAGTAGAAAGACAGAATAAGTGTTGTTAAAACACTCAAGCTTCTTTGTTTAAAGGTCGATTTGAGAGACCAGGCACTCACTGGATCCGGATGACGACCAGTCCTTACCAGTACGTATGCTTTTTGGGGTGGAGAGCAGAACCACCTGGTAACCATCAGCAGCAACTCTTAATTCTATTTGGGCTCTCCGTTTGCCAAGGAACGTTGCAGCAAAAAGCAACTCCCTAGTTGTAGGGTGATTACCACTAAATATAGAATTACTATCTTGAATTTCTGCGTATAGGTGTATTTGCTAATGATCTTAAGACTGAAGCTGAACGGGAAGACTCTACTTTATATGACTTTAGAACACCTATAAGTCACAGACTCCCCATTCTTTACTTGCTGCAGAACAGTCCTTTTAGATATAATCATCCAACTAATGTCAAGACATAACAACCGGAAAACTGAACCCATACATTAAAACTTTAAAGGTGGTTTAATTAATTACGGAGTTGAGCTGGAGTTCCTGAACACTTTCAAACGAGGACATGGCAGAATTACAGTGTCTACTATACAAGAGTTGCAACCGAGAACTGAAGGGGGTTAATATGCATCATTCAAATAGCACTTTTAAAACCGTTTGCATTCTAATAGAAAGATTTGTGAATAAATAAGGCAGCGACAAGATCTCTGACTGCATAAGGCTTCACCAAACAATGGCACATTGGGTCTATTGCAGGGGGTCCCAAGCATCTTTGCGTTTACTGAGACTCATAATGCACCAAATAGCTACCTCTGTGCTTTGCCTACATCTAGGTAATCTCTTCAAGGGCTCAGCAGACACACTCCCACTCACCCGTAGCTCACACTGTGGTTCCAAAATCTAATATTGATGGAGTTGGGATGCAAATTCTTCTAAAAGCACCCTCCTACACGTATCCAAGGACAGGCTAGTCAGTTTGGCCGTCTGTAGTCTCTTCCCCACATTGTCAATATGAGGGAGGGATAATTAATCTAAACAGAGTCTGGTTTTCAATGGATATTAAAAAAGATATGACAAGGCATCTCACACCTGAAATGCAAAACCTGCAATGCTCCATTGTCTATATTGAGACTCCAGTACTGAAGCACTCGCAGAAATATGAAATGTTGTACTGTCCAGGGGGAGTGGATGAATGTACTTTATGGCAAACGAGCTTGGTGTGTTACTGTAAATAATGCTGAATTCTGTGCATGTAACCGTCAGTTCAGAAATTTGAAGCCTGGCAATAGTCAGTTCTGATTGTAGTGTACTTTTATAGAATAGGCTCCGAGTGCATTACATGAAAAAAAGTTCACCAGAAATAACTTTGCAGGCCCACAAATGTGCCACCCTTGCCAGCATTGGCATTTCCTTTCTTTCACATTCTGCAGATGTGAGGATCAGGAGCCTCTTACCGTATTTTATTCCCCTATCAATTTTTTTCTCAAAATATTTTTTTTCTGGACGTTTGTGTGGCGCTTCCACAGAATACATCCAATTTTAGAAAGCACTTTTGTACCCATTTTTATCAGTTATGTTTTCTTTAAATTAAAGTCGGTATGCTTTCCTAACATACGTCTAAGTACTGTAAATAAGCAGATGTTCACTATTACCCAATTTGCTGGTTCTTTGGAAAGTTGATTCAGGCTTGTTGGGATTCAAATGCATGCCCTGCAGTGCACCGCATATTTCAGCAGAGAGCCCTGAACTCAATGGCCTACCCTGCAAGTTGATAAGACTGCGGTTTTGCACACTCTTCATAGTCACCGGTCACCCCCATACTGTACCACCAATTTGCAAATCCAGCGAACCAGAAAAAGCAAGTTCTGTTGGCCCACTGTGTGGGAAAGTCACAGATTTGCTGTAAATAAGGTTGTTAGGAATGGCCATGCTTTGCATTAAAACCATTATGACTCTAGAATTATTTATTTGTATTTTTGCTGCGTTATATATCGCAAACTTAGCGCAAGGGCAGGGCTTTACATAAGCACCAGATTCATGTTTTTCGTACAGGGAGATTGAGGAATGTGCCTGGAATCACAGAATGTTGAGACAGCACTCCAACCTGGTTTCCCAGTTTCAAAGTCGCACCTCGAGTCCAAACTTTTCATTTACTAGCTCATCTTGGATTGCTTTTCATAGGCTTCCAAACTTTAGGCTAAGGATGTCAGCGCCGTAGAAGTACCACATCAAGCTCAGTTTAATGTAGATTGCGCTATCATCTCATCTGGAGATCGTGAGGAATTATCACTTTACTTCGGAGTTTACTTCTCGAAGATGCCGTGTACATTTTTAAATTCAAGGGTTCACTCTGGGATTACATGACAGCGTACAGACTTAAATTCCAAAGTCCTATTGGCTAGCTTGCAATTTCAGAAATGTTCATTAATAAGCAATATTACGTGAATTCATCAAATTCCAGGTTTACAAGACATGTGTATATTTACAGTTACTTTAGGCAATGGGCGAAAGAAGCATAGTTGCTACTCGGTGAAATAACGCAGCAATGCACTGAACTAATAGCGGCACAGCCATTAAAGGCGGTTATCTAAAAAAGCAAACCACATCTAAGCGGCATCTCGCCAGGCACGGTTTGTTAACAGCCTTCAATCTCAATATCTTACTTCCTTGGACTGCTATTTTACCAGAAAGAGTACAATATTTAACATAGACATTGTACAGGTGAATAGAAGATGTGGAAAAACCAGAAAACCACCAGTGCCACCTACAGTTATAACACAGTATGAAACGACAATCTGAGAAGCATTTTGCTGCTGAAACTTCAAATCTCTCTCGTAAGAGAATGCAATGCTGAGGTCAGCCCACTTTACAATGAAGAATCTGCTACAAAAAGGTGCTTCCTTTGAACCGTCGTTGCAGATGGAGCAAATCGACGCTCAAGTAATAATGTATGTATCAAATATACATACAATATAAGATGCACATTCCAATAAAATCCACCCTTAAAAACAATGTATTTAAAACAACCCGTGATCAAGTCATTATGTAAAAATATCCGCCATATGTTCTGACAGCTGTCAAAAGTTATCACACAAACACCACGCACAGTAGACATTTAGAGACAGAGAATACAGTCACATTCTTATTATACGAACTCAAGATCCCAAGAGCTACCTCATACTGCCTAGTAGTCGAGTATCGGCAGATTGGGTTTGAAAGGTGTATGCATGCAGGGCAGTAAAACATTAAATTATCCAACAGATTCCGACTGGAACTAACATGAAGGACATTTTCAGAAAATGCAGTTAACTGGCACGATGGCTAACTAAATTTAAAAAATAACAAACTTGCTTCAGGCGGCTCTAGGTTATACAAAAAATGTTCAAATGCCAATACACTTTAAGAGTCCAGAAGCCTCTCAGTCAGGCTTGCCGGGCATGACTATGAGCCATCTTTCATAAACACACGGCCACCATCTTGATTTCATTAACTCAATCGTTCCCTTAGAGATGGAATTGAGATAGTCCCAGGCTTCATACATGTCAAGCTTATATAATCCGCAATTGACATAATTAAACCATGATATTTTACATACCTAATCTATCTCTTAATTCTGCAAATGCCTTCTTATAGGGCTCTGGTACACTATTAAACCATACTATCATCCAATAAATTAGGGGTTTGCGCCCTGCTCTATGTTCTCTAATCCCAAATCCAGGAGTACACGAGGTACTGGGGCACTTTGCGGCAGGTTGACAGATATCATACACCTTTTTCTACTGCAACCAATTTTGTTAGATTACAGTTGTCCCACCCCAGTGCACTATATAGCGCTGCCCCAAATCTCTAGCACAAGATATCTCTAATAATGGTTATACTGGGTGACATTAATGGATTTTTGAAAATTTAAGACTGAAAAGCTGAATACTGCAATGTCTGTTGAATTTTGGTAATCTGAGGTGACAATGAATTCATCAACCGCACCCCAAGATAGTCAAAATCATTCACTCTCTCAATGGAAGTATCCAAAGCTTAACCTTTCCTCTAAAGGGCTTGTGTGGGTGGAATACTATAAATGTTGGTTTGCTAGAGTTAATTTTGTTTTGAATGCGCTAGTGGAGGCAGGACCATAGGCCCTAGAGATGCTCACGGCAGACGCCGCCCATGCCTTTCATACCGCCCCCGGAGGCGCATATTTCTTTTGCCTGGGGGCTCTCGCTTTGCAGGGGGCCCCTCTTGACTGCGCTGGTGGAGGCAGGTCCACAGGCCCCAGGGATGAGTATTTGTTTTGCCAGGGGCTCCCGCTTCGCGGGACGCCCGTCTTGACTGTGCTGGTGGAGGCAGGTCCACAGGCCACAGGGATGAGTATTTGTTTTGCCCGGTGGCTCCCGCTTCGCGGGACGCCCGTC
The DNA here is from genome assembly GCF_964261635.1 of Lissotriton helveticus. Classification (NCBI taxonomy): domain Eukaryota; kingdom Metazoa; phylum Chordata; class Amphibia; order Caudata; family Salamandridae; genus Lissotriton; species Lissotriton helveticus. The sequence goes on from NC_136062.1 coordinate 288,080,945, forward strand.
TTGACTGCGCTGGTGGAGGCAGGTCCACAGGCCCCAGGGATGAGTATTTGTTTTGCCTGGGGCTACCGCTTTGCGGGATGCTTGTCTTGACTGTGCTGGTGGAGGCAGGTCCGCAGGCCCCAGGGAGAGTTTTTTTTTTTGTCCGGTGGCTCCCGCTTCGCGAGACGCCCGTCTTGACTGCGCTGGTGGAGGCAGGTCCCCAGGCCCCAGGCACGCTCGCTGCAGCAGCCGCCCGCGCCCGGGAAAAGACCAGGCCAAGAGAGTCTGTGGCTGTGCTCGTCCGCGGCTGTTCGAGGCTGGGCAGGGCCCACTCTCTGAGGCCCTTAACGTCCCGCTTCCAACTTGATCTGAGGTTGCCAGAGCCACTAAGCTACTTTTGGAAATTGATCTAACATATGAAAGGTCCTGTTTACAATTTAAACATTTGAATATTGGTCTCTACTTTGCTCCAGGACTCTTTTTTATGTAAGCTTGCTGTTGTTTACCCAGGCCGTTAGTGTACAGGTCACATGCCTTGATTATAGGTAGGAAAAAAGTGGGTGATTGCAGTGTAGTTTCATCTACGCTGGTAAAACCTACCTCGATTGATTGGATGCTAGAATGCAGATGTTAGTGCCATCAGTAATGAAATCGCCCAAACAAAAGGGCGACTCTCTATGAACCTAGATGGCAGCCCCCATCCCCTTGCCCCCTTTCGGATACTACTACAGCTTTACCCCCAAACAGCACTGTATCTCCTACAATTCAAAGACCACCCCGCCTATAGCCATTCCATCTTCTACCTCGAATGCTTCAAACAGTAAGTTTGTGCATACCACACTGCTAAAGAGATCTAAACGTGGGAGGGCGAGTAAACAGATGGCTAGCCCGCTTCCACCTCCATCTGAGACTTTACAAGTGTCCGAGATTGAGCCGGCGACTGGTTCATTACCAAGCCCAGGAGACCCGGTTTTACCCCATCTCCTACAGGGAGACAAGTACTGCATTATACATTCTATCAATCACATTTTGGCCATCCACCCAAAGACTTTTTCAGAGAAACTATGTTCAATGAAAAATACTGTACTTTATCCCCTGGTTTCACGTCTGGACATCGTGGACTCTAAAATGGCTGCACTTGGCATTGGTGACCTGGGACCCTCGAAAGTAACTATATTTAGCGCTCCCAACAGGCAGAGCACTGCGAACGATACACCTGAAGAATCTTCGGTAGACCTTATTTCGTTAACACAGGTTCCGCTTGCTTCCAGAAATCCATCATCGCATACAGCCCCCACACACATCATTTATGTAACAAAAATATTTTAACTAGGGAGAAAGTTGTTCGTTTGCCTACTTGAACTCCTAATTTTTCTACTACCTTGTGGGAAACTGTGGGTAAAGCTATCACAGCACAGCCACAGAAACAGGCACAACAATCAGTTATTAATCTTCCTCCAGCTGCATGCCTGTACGTGGCTGTCATGATAGGGGTACCACCATTGAATTCTAACCAACGCTAAACTTATGATCAAGTCTTTAATAAAACCTTAGATTGGCTAGAGCAACAAAGAGGCATGCCGTTGTTTCACGCTAGAGACATCTTGCATGTAAGGAGATGTGCATGGTGGATTGGACCAAATCCACCTGAACTCTGGGGTATTGTATTGTGATTAATTTTAGTTCCCCAAATCTGGTACAACATCTGTTATTTAATGTTGGATATAGTTATCTGTCAAGAATCTCCATCACTCGGATCCCGCTAGGCTTCTTTTACAGACCTGTTTTTCATTTTAGGCAGAGTCCCTGTAACTTACCTGTAAAGGTTAAAAAAAAAAGGCCAGCCATTTCTCATGGGGCCAATGACATGCTTTCAGGCAATTTTAAACATCCAGATATCGTCAGTATACCATTCTCTAATGCACCTGCACTACTTCAAGTTCCACTGCACGTATCTTCTATACAGTACTCTGTACCGATTTATAACAGATTTGATGTACTCTCTACCTTGGATTGACTTACCGGTCCAGAGGCAGTTTCAACATCTGATACTGATTGCAAAACACTTAAGATTGATAAACCACCAGTGACACCTATTGCCACCCCCTATCAAAGGGTTTCGGCAGACAATCAATACTTCGTTTAAACATAACAGAAATGTATCTGTACTTAGTTGGAATGTAGCTGGCCTTAAAGGGAAGTTTAATAATGAGGATTGGAGGGAATTTGTCTCCAAATTTGATATATTCCTATTGCAGGAGACCTGACCTATTGCCGCTCCATGTTTTTTATTTAAGGGTTATGATTGATATTCAAACCCTGCTATTCCTTCTACTCGGGGCTGTGCGGCCGGCAGACTAATCATTTGTGTCAGTCTAAGTCTCCATGTAGAGGTATCATAGGTGAAAACAGGGTCTTTCCCATTTTTAGATCGGTTTTCTTACTGGATACATTTTTATAATAATGATATTATAAATGCATTATATTAGCTTGTTTGATTTCATATCTCATCTACAAACTAATGCTGATAACCATGCCTCTCAAGTACACTGGCACTGCAACACCCAGGACACAAGGGGGGCAGAACTTCTTAAGTATGTTACTGCTCACAGCTTTGTCGATCTACTCGAAAACGTGGGGGGAGCGAGCAACACTCTAATGTCCTTTAGAGGTGGGAGAGAGGGGAGAGAGGGGGAGGGGGTGCCGCTCTCATACATTACATGTTCGTAAGCCCTGATTTCTTACCTTGGTTTTCCAAGCATCATATGTCTCTAAGAGACCTAACAGAAAAGGAGTGGTAGGGTTAGAACCCGGTTTAAATTTCCTGGCGGTACACAATTGTCTCATCTCCTGGAAACTGTGAGCTGCATATCTGGAAAGGACCTGTGGAGGGTCACTAACCACTAGGGGAGTCTCTGAAGTCTCTCCATGGGTAGACATGCTTTCTAGTGAGGTGTAAGTGATGCACCTACCTACACTATGGGTTTTCCTACTGATCCCTTGCTAAGAGTTGTAGTCAGGGTGTGCTAGGCCCTTTCTACTACAACAGCTGGTTCAGTGGAACTCAGAGTATTTCTAAGCTTGTTATATGTACCTAGGTACCTTATGTGATCTTTCAAATGATATTTCAAGATTATATTTGGTAAAAACAACAGCAAGCTCAAATCCCAACCGCTGCACACCAATGTGAGAAGTTGGCCTGATATATGATGTTCACTAGTTCTAATGATCACCTTGTATCAGTCCAAACAACCCTTATGGTGATTGGTTGTAAGTCAACCTTATAGACCAGCTATCCTAACGGTAGCATGGACAAGCAGTCTTAGGCTAAACTCTTTTGGCATGTGAAGCCAGCTGTTTTACCACAATATAACCCCTTGAATACCAGATGAAAGGACACCACACAGGTTGTTATGAAAATAAACAATATATTTATTAATAACAAACACCTCTGAACTCTTTATGAGATCAGAGGGCTAAGCACATGACAATCTCTTAGGAAAAATACGATAAGTTGCACAAAATTACAATGGTGCCCTAGGGGCACGACAAACCATATACTAAGTAAATGGAAAGTGAAAGTCGATAGAAAGAATGGAGCTGTCCAGAGGCTGTAGGATCGCTGGGACTACACTATCCTAACTTTAGGTAATTAAAAGGAGGCCCACGGAACGCGTGTGCAGAGTATGAACTCACACGCGAGATGCGTAACAACGTCTATGGACAGTACAGTTCAAGAAAAAGGTAAGTACGGACAATCCTGACTAGTTAGGACTAAAACGACTGTGGAACATTGGAGAGTCAAGCTACCCTTGAGCACCGAAATGCTCTTGTTACCTCACCCACGGGCTGCGGGTGCATAGGTGCAAAGTCGTGTCGGGTTCCGGCGTTGAAGTCTATGGAGCCTGGAGGAAAAGATGCTGCAGGCGACCAGGAGGAAGATGTCTGGTGTGATCCAAGGGTGGATCAGAGATGCTGAAGACCTGAAAGCAGAGGGGACAATGTTCACAGTCACTAGCCAGTGACTGGAGTGGAACCAGGAAGGAACCAGATGTCGTCGCGATCAAGTGAAGAGTGGACGCTTGACTCTGCAGCCACGTGGACCAGGAGGTGTCTTCGACGACCAGGATGGAGGCACGAGCTGTCCCACGCAGGCTCTCGCTGTCGGCGGTGTCTGTGCCGGATTCGGCATCAACAGGCCTTGGCAAAGGCAACCCACGCGGTGAGTGGAAAAGGCGTCTGGTGCGGACTAGGAGAGTCCGGGGTGCCCCTCTTTTGGAAGGGAGCAAGGGCCAGCCTGGAGCAACCAGACCAGCAGTGAAGATTTCAAGGTTCGTCGTCTAGGAGGCCGCTAGCCAGCCGGCAAGTGACCAGACAACGCGTCGAGCAGCAACCAAGCAGAAGGGCCACACGCAGATCTCGTGGAAGCTGGAGGGCTGATATTTGGTGCAGGGGCTGCTCAGAGCTGGGGCTTCTCAATCCCCAAAGCACTTGGTCGAGTTCATCTCGGGAGTCGTGCTGGAAGCGAAGTGCAATTTCTTTCAAGATGGCCGGTCCCATGTGTCTCATCGCACCCACGGGTCTCAGCTTTGATGTGAGTTGAGGTCGGAGAGGTCTGGGAATCCGGGTCTCGTCGGTCTCTGAAGTCTGGATCCTCGAGGGAAGACGACAAAGTGAAGCCGCTGGATGCTTGATGGTGCCTGCAGTTGCAGGGTGGACACTCCTTGCCCACAAGGGAGATTCTTCAGTCTTCTGTGGAGCAGAACGTCGAAGTCCAGAGTTTCTTCTTGTAAAGTTGTTCAGGATAATCTAATTTGGAATGGGACCAGCTCCTACCTTTATCCTGCTAAAGGGGGCTGTACTGGTGACTAGGTCCCTCCCCTGGGTGGGACCAGGAAGGGGGGTGGTTACACCCCCTATCCTTTGTCCGGTTTCGCGCCAGAGCTGGGGCTGGAGTGCCCCAGCAACTGGTTTGAACCGGTGTATGCACAGGGCACCTTGTGTGCCCCAGGCATGTCTCATTCCTTTCAGGCCTCCCTACCTCAACACACAAAATCCTGTCTGGGGTGGGGCTAGCAACTCCCAAGGCAGGAAACCCTTTGTCCAGGCCTCCCTTGCTGGAAGGACTCCCAGCAGCAGGAGGTCAGACTTGTGTCTGTGGTGGCAGCATCCATTTTGTGATGCCAAGGCTCGAGTTAACTTTAACCAGGGTTCACAGTTACATACATGTCGTGCCCCTCTAGAAGGGTGGAATGCTACCCCCGTCGCCAGAATTGGCGAGGGGGTAGTATTCCAATTCGTATGACACCTTACTCGACATGTTTTGATAATGCTATACCAGAGTTAGCATTTAACCGCGAGGTTGATAATGCACTTAAGAGTATATGGTATAGCGTTATCATGGAACAGCTATTAGGACTTGGCTCCGCAAGCTGCAGACGGGCTCAGCTTATGCCAGAGCACCATCTCACATAATTTCAAGCACTCTGCCTTCAGGATTGATAAGGCCTGCCATAGGAGTGACTGATAGGAATATATGTGTCCATTTTAGGGTTAGATATAGGTATACTATATCTATAGCAAAGGGTGATGGCACCACCTTGCCCCAGCTGTCTTGCAGCCAGTTGTGTCAGTTTTAGATGGCCAGCCAGGGGTGGCATAATACATGCTTCAGCCCCTGGTAGGCCCTGGGTACACCTATGCCCTGGATACCTAAGGTACACTGTACAGGGACTGATAAGGTGGCCCGGTACCAATTGGTAAATGCACCTAAAGTACATGGTTGTCAATTTAGAGAGAGAACAGCTAGGCTGTGGGTCTGATTAGCAGGCCCACAGCCAGGGAAAGTCGTAAACCAGTGAAGCAAAAAGCAAAAAATCTGGGGTGGCCATAGGATTGCAGACCCCACTCTCCTACAGGTTCTCCCCAGAGGCTCAGGCTCTCAGATTTTCTCGCAAGGAGTGATGGTAAACCAATGTAGCCTAAGAGCCTCTGAGGGGAGGTGGGCGGGTTGCATGTGAATCTATGAAAGACACCAATACTGGAGAACCTCAGATTACAGGTAAGTAACTATTTTTCTTCTCCAGTATTAGGGGTGTCTTTCATAGATTCACATGCCTGAATCAGAGTAGATAGCAGTACATATCCATTCTAGGCAGACGCTAATGGTAGCATAAGCTTGTCAATATTAGACGCACATAACAATGTAATATGTAAAAAAGCACATCATTAAAAGCATAATAGAACGCAATCACTTGATCATGTGCATAACAGAAACATAACAAGCGTCTGACAGCAGGAATAGGAGGTGGGATACAGAGGCTCACCTTAGTTGAAAAGATTTCGTAGAACTGCTCGACCCACTGAAGCATCGGTCTCGCTGGCTGCATCCAAACAATAATGTTTGGTGAAAGTATGGCGACTGCCCAGGTTGCTGCTCTGCAGATGTGCTGAAGAGGAACTCCAGCAAATAAGGCCGTAGACGAAGACACTGCCCTTGTAGAATGCGCTCTAGGAGCTGCTTGCAAAGGTCTTCCTGCTTGTGCGTGGCAAAATACAATAGCTGCAGATATCCATCTTGCAATTGTTTGTTTAGAAACTGCCTGTCCTTTACGAATTGTCCCATAAGTGATAAATAGTTGATCAGACCTGCGCAATGTAGATGTTCTTTGCAGATAGAACTTTAGACATCTTTTAATGTTCAGAGTATGCAATGCTCTTTCCGCAGGCGACTGAGGGTTAGGAAAAAATTTCTTTAAAACCACCGGTTCATTCAGATGGAAATCCGAAGGCACTTTTGGGATGAATTTCGGATTGGTGCGGAGCACCACAGAGTCATTTGTGAACTGTAGGAAAGGATGAAGAACAGTGAACGCCTGGATATCGCGGATTCTCCTAGAGGAGGTTAGGGCCAATAGAAGTGACACTTTCCATGTAAGAAATGTCAGATCTGCTCTGTGGATGGGTTCGAATGGGTGTCGCATGAGCTGTGCCAACACTACATTGAGATGCCACGATGGAGGTGGACGACGTACCGGAGGGAACATTCTAAAAAGGCCTTTCAAGAATTGCTGTATAATCCTCGCAGAGTAAAGAGAATTGATCCCATCTTGTCGATCTCTTGAAATCACTGTCAGGAAAACCTTTAGGGTGGCATGAGACAATCCTGATCTTGCCAGATGTAGGAAAAAAGGCAGGATCTCGTCTGGTTTAGCTGAAAAGGGGTGAATTCCAGCTGAACGACACCAGACACAAAAACGTTTCCATTTAAGACTGTACGTCTTTATGGTAGCAGGTGCCCTTGCCTTGGCCAGAACTTCCTTGCAATCCGCAGGATGTTTAGATGGGCGAACTCACGGTACTCAGGCACCAGGCCCTAATTTCAGCGATGTTGGATCCGGATGGTAAATCTGGCCGTTCTGAATGGAGAGTAAATCCAGAATTGGACTCAACTGAATCGGTTCACACTCCGATAGGAGAAGGAGCTCTGTGAACCAGTATTGGCGAGGCCATCTGGGAGCAATTAGAATCAGCCGACATGGCTCCTTCTTCATCTTCCGCAGGACTCTGGGAATTAGCGGAATTGGTGGAAAAGCGTACGCATATGTCAGAGACCAGTCGATCGAAAACGCATTCCCCTGTGAGTCCTTGTGGGATGCCAGCTTGTGAAGAATCGGCATTTGCTGTTGGTCTTGGTTGCAAAGAGGTCTAGGTTTGGATGACCCCATAGATGAAAGATCCGGTCCACGGTCTGCTGATGAAGTTCCCACTCGTGAGTGGACACGGTTGTCCTGCTGAGTGCGTCTGCCAAGACGTTCTCCGTTCCAGGAACATGCACCGCTTAAAGATTGATGATGTGTTGTATTGACCATGTCTATAGCCTTTGGGCTTCCTGAGAAAGGAGAAGTGATCTTGTTCCTCCCTGCTTGTTTACGTAATGCATGCTCGTTGTGTTGTCTGTGCGTACCAACACATTGGCATCCTGGATGACTGCACAAAATGCTTTGAATGCAAGGAAAATGGCCGGTTGATGTGCCAACGTCTTTGTTGAGGGTTCCACTTGCCGCTGATAGTTAGGCCCTGAAGATGAGCTCCAAAGCCCTCGAGGGATGCATCCGTGGTGATCGTAAAGCTTGGCGCATCCTGGAGGAAAGCGCAACCTTGCCGCAGATGTTTTCTTTGCGTCCACCAGAGGAGGGAACTCCGCATGTGAGGTGTGATCTGGATGAGATCCTCGAAAGAGCCGGAGACCTGTAGCCATTGTAAGCTCAGTTCTTCCTGCAGAGGCCTCATCCTGAGTCGGCAATTTAGTATCAATGGAATGCAAGACAATACCATCCCCAGAAAAGACTTGTACTGTCGAACTGAAACTGACTTTTTTGAAAGTAGACTTCCAGCCATATTGCGTATCTTTTTTTTTTTTTTGCAGAGTTTTATATAGCGCGAACTAGACTCGAACCGAATCAGGTATCAGAGCGCTTTACATAGCACCAGTTACGTTACATGAGGACGGACACACATTCATCTTGATTTGTCTCTCGTCAGAGACGAAGGCTTGGAGCAGCTGGGTGTCTAAGGTTGCTCCCAGGAAAGCCTGTCTTTGTGATGGTATCAACTGGGATTTGCTGAAGTTGATGGAGACCCAGGGACTGAAAAAGGTTCAGACACTGTTGTAGATGATTGTCTGTATCCTCGTAAGAACTGGCCTTGATAAGGCAGTCGTCCAAATATGGAAATATTTGAATCCCCTCCAGCCGGAGGTGAGCAGCCACTGGGGCTAAGAACTTTGTAAATACCCTTGGCGCCGAGCGTAGGCCGAAGGGAAGTACTTTGAACTGGTAATCCCTGCCAGCCACTCTGAATCGCAGGGATTTTCTGTGCGAGGTAAGATGGGGATATGGAAATATGCATCTTGGAGATCAAAGGTGGCCATGTAGTCTCCTGCTGCTAGAAGGTGCAGTATTTCCTGAAGCGATAACATTCTGAATGTTAACTTTTTCAAATATTTGTTTAGGGCACGGAGATACAGAATCGGACGCCATTCTCCGGACTTTTTCTTTATTAGGAAAAATCTGGAGTAAAATCCCATTCCCCTCATATTTTGAGGTACTCTCTCGATTGCTTCTTTCTGTAGCATCAAATTGATTTGGGCAAATAGCTCTTCCAGGTGAGCTGGAGGTGGGCCTTTTGGGGGAACATTCAGAGGAAAATGGTCGAATTCTAGGGCATGGCCCTTGGCTACAATATCCAGGACCCATCTGTCTGATGTTATCGATAGCCAATTTGAGTAAAATTTTGATATCTGTCCTCCAACTTTTTCTCAATAGTGGGGTAGTAGCGGTGGCAGGTGACAGGTCTCATTGGCGCTTATCCTTTCCGCGGTAGGTAGTTTTTCCCCTGTTCTGGGAATAATTAGTTCTTCTTTGGCCGTAGGTTTGATAGCGCTGGGTCTGGTAGCGCTGATTTCCTTGTCTGTAGGGGGATTGTTGTGTGTATCCACCTCTGCTGGAGAACGATCCACGTCCTCTCGCTCCTCGAAAGGGCGGTTTGCGAAATTGAAGTGTACCCAAGGATTTCGCCGTTTCTGTATCTTTCTTTATGGTCTGTAGGGCTTCTTCAACTTGTGGGCCAAACAGAAATTCACCATCATAAGGCATATCCAATACCTTAGATTGTACCTCCTGATGGAAAGAAGTAGATCGTAGCCACCCCTGTCTACGCAAGACAGCAGCACCAGCTAGCTGCCGGAAACCAGTTGAGGCGACGTCAACTGCTGAATCAGTAATCTCCTCTGAGATTCTTTGTCCTTCCTGTAAGATCTTCTGCGCTTCAGATTTAGAAGGCTCAGGAAGGAGGTCTATGTACGGTGCTATGTCCGACCACATCTGCCGGTCATACCTGCCCAGGATGGCCAAAGAATTAGCAGCCCGGACTGTGGTAGCTGCCATTGTTGAAAAGCGTTTCCCTTTGGCATCCAGGCGCCTGCCATCTCTGTCCGGTGGGGCTGCAACTGGAGATGAAGGATTTCTAGCTCTCTTTTGCGCCGTTTGGATGATAACGGAGTCCAGTTTCGGTTGTCCTATAAGGAACGCAGGTGACTTTCCAGGTGCCTTGTACTTCTTGTCAATTTGTGGCAAGACCGGCGGAATGGATGCTGGAGTAGACATAACCTTTATACCCTCCTTCCAGATAAAGTCAATAATCGGTATGGATTTGACTTGTTTCCTAGGCTGATCTTTAAAGTCATAAAGAAAACATTCTTGCTCCGTGTGCTCCATATCAATATGGAAACGCTTAGTAGCCCGTTCCATCAAGAGGTGGAAACCACCCACGTCTACTGGTGGTGAATGCGAGGCAGCCTGAGGTGATGGAGAAGGAGTTTGCACTTGGCATTCGTCCCACTCCGACATGTCATCTACTTCGCCTTGCTCTCTCTGGTCTTCTTTATCTGAAAGTTACTGATCCTCAGGCTGATTGGACGGCAGAGGTGGAGGAGAAATTGGAGGTCGAACGTCTGGTAAAGGTGCTTCCGTAGCAGGTGTAGGAGGCAACGAACCTGTAGATTCTGATGGTGGGAACCGTCTGTAATAATCACCCAACATGCATTGGAGATTGGTGAGCAATGCGATCGGCACCTGCGTGGCAGGGACACCTGTTACAGGGTACGGCATACGTTCAGGTGACTGCTGATCATCCTGATCGTCCCCTTGATACTTGATATTTAACTCGGAAGGACTAGTCGCTGTGCCAAAGGTTTCCCCAATGTCTGAGTCTTCCTCACTGTGCTCAGAATCAAGAAATTTATCAGGCACCTGCAGGGGTATCTTTTGTGGAGAGATATGCAGGGGTGAGAGCTCCAAGGTCGACCCACGTCTCTGAAGCAAGCACTGTTTCGACGTCAGAAAAACCGTAGAAGGTGACCAGACCTGCAAAGCGGTACAGGAGGATAGTTGCGGCGTCGACGTTGGATCCACTGACTGATTCGTTACAGTGGATTTTGCTGTAGACGAGGTAGTCGTCGACGTAGACAATGAAGGGTCCGTCGACGGTGTTGGTGTCGTCGACGATATAGACCGTCAACAGTACAGGCTTCGTCGACGGGACAGACTTCGTCGACGGGACGGACTTCGTCGACGGGACGGACTTCGTCGACGGGATGGACTTCGTCGACGGGATGGACTTCGTCGACGGGATGGACTTCGTCGACGGGATGGACTTCGTCGACGATTGTTTCGACGTCGACGGGGTAGAACTCGTCGACGAGCCCGCCGACGGTAGCTTCTTCATCGACGGAAGAGAAGGCGTCAACGAAGATGTCGTCGACACTCTCGTCAATGGGATTTTCTTCAGAGGAGCCGACGACGATGCGCCTACGACGGCAGAAGATGACGGCTGCACCGTCGACGAGAGAGGTCTGACAGAAACTAAGACCATAGTAGGCGAAGAAGCCGCCGTCGACATGATCATCTGAGGCTTAGGAGATGAAAATGTTACCGTCGATGTAGACGAAGCGACGACAGAGGTCCTCGTCGACGATGGAGTTGAAGATGGCGTCGTCGACGATAGTGGTGGAATCTCAGGCAAATTTTTCTCAGATGTCAAAGGCAAGTTTCTGGAAGATTTTTTAGGGGGTGTAGATGGCCCCCTTTCCCCTTGACTGAGGGAGTAGCCTTGAGAGTGGAAGTCTTGTCAGACCCCTTAGATGGCAGACGTTTCTTAGCCACCTTAGCCTCAGGAGATGTTAACACCTCAGCCGCAGGCCTCTTCCTAGAGGCAGAAGTAGAACCAGAGGCAATACTGCCTACCTCAGACACGGGATTATCAGAATTCTTGAGCTTTTGTAGTCACAAAAGCAGGCGACCCTCTCTGTCCCTGAGGGTTTTTTGAGAGAAGGTTCTACAAATCTTACAGTCCTTGACTTGGTGATCAGGATTAAGGCAATATATGCACTTTTTGTGGGGATCCTCTTTAAAAAGCCGGAGCTTACCACAAGAGTCACATGCTCTAAATAAAGATTTCCTTGAAGACATTCTTGAAAGTAGAATCCAAATGGAATAAAGAGAAGAAAACTGAGCAGAGCTCAGGGAGACTCCCTTCACACGCCGTGCAGTAGAAAGTCTGAGAGCCTGACCCTCTGGGGAGAACCTTCTATTGGGTGCTATCGCCTGATTGGCTATAGTTTGGACTATACAAAATGACTAGGCTAGTCATGAGTATGAAAGTTTTTTCTCCTGTAGCTTTGGCTACTTTACTTCCTGGTTGGAATTTACTGTTTTTTTCCTATGATATTATGGCATATTATTGCTTTTTTATGTACCGTGGGACTCCCACTCAGACGACGGGGAATGATTCAGGCATGTGAATCTATGAAAGACACCCCTAATACTGGAGAAGAAGAGCCTTCACCAGTCATGAGAGTGGTTGGATACCAGGTCCCAATAGCTTCCCCATTGCGATCTCTAAATCAATTGGAGGAGCCACTATACCTACCCAAAAGGCCATGTTGCAGGAGGTGACAGTGATTGGTGAGCGGACATCAGAGGTAGCACAGCAGAAATAGTCCTAATACCCAAGCCTGCCGGCCACAGGAACTATACTTCCAGATCCCCTTAATTAACAGTGAAGTCAAGGTCATCACCAAAGTGTTGGCCCACAGCCTGTTAGGCATGACTGGATCTTTAATCCACACATATCAACCCAACTTTATGCCCTAGAGATTCATGCAGCACAACAATAGGCATCTCCAAAACGCCTTGGGGGGGTGTGAACGAAGGCCTTGGTGGCCGGTCAGCTTCACTAATGGTTTACTTTGAGAGGGCATTTAACTCTGTTGCATGGAACTATATTTTTTGCATTACTCAAAACAATCTATCTCTAGCCCAGTTTCTGAGGCTACATAAACACCAATTCAAAAGCTTGAGTGAGGATTGGAGGAGTGCTCTTGGACGTCTTCTCAATAATAGGGACACCAGGCATGCAGCCCCTATGTGATCAAACCTATGGTGGAGTGCATTAGAGTTTAAGTTTTTCCCAGGAGTTTTGAGTGGACCCCTGGAGTGGCATAAAGTGTGCACTGGCGTAACGAAAAGTGAGGTGGCCTCCCTGCACGGTACTTAGAGGGGCCCCTCCGGGCTCAATCAGGAGCTCTCCGGCCACAGTGCAGTGCCGAGGGGTCTCCTTGGAGCTAGAGGCTCCCCCGCACCGCGAGGGCGGCGGGGGCCTGTGTTACGCCCCTGAAAGTGTGCCCAGAGCCCTGCAATTACTCCAAATGTTTGGACAATTATCAGGCTAAGTGTCTGCAAACCTAAGGTCTACCCAATCAAGTCTAAGAAGGCCAATCTGTAATGGGCCTCAGACAGGACAGTGTCCTGGGACGGGTCCTGCTGCTTATGAATATGTGTTGACCTCCCAGATCAGCAGGCTGCAAAACATTCCTTGCCTTTTGGTCCCCGCTTTATCCATCATTAATGGGTAGGGTGTACCTTTTACTGTATCAACTCCTAAACAACCCAGACTATATACCTTTTGAATTCCTTACCTGCCTCACCAGATTCAAACGTTTCTCTAGCTTGTGCCTGTATTATGGAATGCCATGGTCGGGGCCCCAAATTCCAATAAAATAATGGTGGCGTGGCAGTGGATAAGGCAGCATACTATTGTGCAGCATTTGCGACATAGAGATATAGGCAATTGGAGTTACTCATCACTACACTTTCTATACATTGGGAAAATCAATCCAGCCGTCCCACACCGAAAACTGTGAAATAGATTATGGCAACGGTTCCTACATTATAGGCTGGTTTGGCCAGCTCACAAAAAAATCCACTTTGGTTAGGCAATAAAATAAAATACGTCAACGTCTTAGAAGGCTTTTGCTAATAGTACAATATTGGGATGTCGTAGCTATGGGATGTTAGGGTGGGCACCACCATTTATTTACTCATCTGCAGATGTTTGGAAGACCTTTACATACACAAACACCACATTTTCAAATACTTATAACTAAGAACGCTCTTTACCATTATATATTAAAGTTCATATTGATCTTCCGGATTTCAGTTCTCTGGAGGCAAATTTATTTATGAGACATGTGTCGCAGAAGATATCCAATCTGTATCAATCACGAATAATACACACACTGGACACTTTCCATGGGAAACAGCAATTACTACACGGATTTTACCAAACAGTACCATCACATCGCATGCGTTACAATGCATGCGATGTAACAACTCGTAGCCATTACTACGCATAACGTTACATCGCGTGCGCTTTCACAACGCATGCGATGTAATGGCTATCCACGTTGGCAGGAAATGGAGGCCACCGAGTCGTTGCACAGGGATGACACAGCTGGGGAGAGAGGAACCATGAGGAGAGTGAGGTAAGTAGGATTGCGCTTGCGGTGGGAGTTACTTTTGTTGTGGTGTTGTAATGTTTGTGTGGTGTTGTGTAGTGTAGTGTAGTGTTTTAGGCTTTAGGGTAGTGTCGGGGGGTCGTGCAGGGTAGTGTTTCAGGGTGGGGTCCGGACTGGGGGTAGGAGCAGGGTCATGCTGGGGGTAGTGCTTTAGGGTTTAGGTTAGTGTTGTAGTGTTTGTGTAGTGATTTAGGATTTAGGGTAGTGTTGGTGTTTGTGTAGTGTTTTAGGGTAGTGTTTGTGTAGTGTAGTGTAGTGTTTTAGGGTTTAGGGTAGTGTTGTGTTTTAGGGTTATGGGTAGTGCTGTAGTGTTTTAGGGTAGTGTTAGTGTAGTGTTTTTGGGTTTAGGGTAGTGTTGTAGTGTTTGTGTAGTGTTTAGGGTAGTGTTATAGTGTTTGTGTAGTGTGTTAGGGCTGTGTTGTAGTGTTTGTGTAGTGTAGTTTTAGGGTTTAGATTAGTGTTTTAGGGTTCAGGGTAGTGTTGTAGTGTTTGTGTAGTGTAGTATTTTAGGGTTTAGGGTAGTGTTTGTGTAGTGTAGTGTTTTATGGTAGTGTTGGGGGCCGTGCAGGGTAGTCTAGTGTTATTATAGGGAGTAGTTGTGCAAGGGTAGGGTAGGGTAGAGTCACTTTCCTTGCAAACTTTAACCACAAGAATAGCTTAACCACGCATGCCTTTGCATTGTAATAGCATGCGGGGTAAAGGCATAGTAGTGGTACAAGTTTGCGATGTAATGGCATGTCGTTGTCATTGACATCGCGTAGTAATACCCGCGTTGTAATGGCAGGTGTAGTATTGGTATGCGATGTAATGACATACATGTGGGGACCCTTAGAGACGGAGAATGGCAATCGGCCGAGATGTTTCAAGAGGTATCAATCACGAAATAATTTTGTATAACCCAACTTAAATACATAGACTCCATATTCTTACGCATCAGTGTTTAAGGCATCTCGGGTGAATCAGCTCACTTGGATACCTGAGGTATAAGGAGGAACAGGGCGACTTTATTCACACTGTATGGTGGTGCCCCCGGATCAAACCCTTTTGACTGTGGTTGCAACACACAGACTTCAAGAGGTGACTTGGTGAAGATACTAAATTGTCTCTATTATACATACCAACTGATCTGGATACCAACCAACCAGTATACACTTAGGATTCGAAGTCTCGAACAGACGTAGCAAGAAATTGATGTAATAGTTACCCTCTTAGCTTGGAAGGATGGGTAATGGGAATGGACCACTGTATGTCACTAGAGAGCCTTATACACAGCCAGAGGCTGCCTACAAATATGCACAACTTGGGGGAATAGAAACCTGTGTGTCTGTAAAGGACCTGGGGCTGGCTACTGTTTACACATGATCATTTGTCCATGCAAGATAATAAGCACACGATGATTTGCATGTTGTGGGACTTATTTAAAAGTACCACCTCCTATGTAAGAGACTAAATTATACTTTGAACGAATTGTTACTGTGAAGAGGAACATTTTTTGTCTCCTCAATCATTTCTGGTTTAATATACATTTGCCAATCAAATGTTGCAACCAAAAAAATACGTCTATAACTTTTAGAAAGTCAAACACAACAGTCAAATAGTATGGATGTTCACCAGTTTAGAGCGCTAGCTGATAGGACACAAGCAAGCAATAATGGGCTACTGAGCTACACCTGTCACTTCCATGGCTATTATCACAACTGCATAGAGAAGATTGCTAGCAAACTTAAGTGCATGTCCCCTTAAGAAAGGTAGCGTAGGGTTTGGGCGTGCACCACCTCTGTTTATCCAAACTTTTACAATTTTTCCGTGCTGCCTAGGAATCACTCCCCGCCTGGAGTGTGGTTATTAAATCTGGTAGGTAGCAGTCCTATCTGATGTAGGGCTGTCTCCCAGGGCACTGGATATGTGCTGTGATATCCAGCTATGCTTTAAATAAATCGGATTAGACTCAATGTTTACTGCGAAATTTCATTTATTCTTTCGATATCTTTTTTTTTTTTTAAATGTTCAGATCACATTTACTTTTTCTTGTGCGTCATCCTGACAAATCTTTCTTATTGTGCATCTCCAATACATTCTCCTTTCCAATGCATTTCGGCGACATTTTCGCCTTCATCAGGGAAACATTCTAGAATATAAACATACCGTTTTAGTAACTTAATATAAAACAGTGTCCATGGTTCACTTTGGTTACATTCTGTGCTCTCTAATTTTATGCTGCGCCATAATAGCTGGCTTCATTCATTCATTCATAGCTATGCTCGTGATTACTGATAAATTGATTTCACACCATATCTGTATCTGCCCTTGCCTATGGCGATTTCCTAATGTTGAACTGCATTGTTACCACGCTGTTCATGCCGCTTTCTATGGCTGTACCCATTCTACGGGATAGTTTATTTCCATGCTATACCTTTTGCTGTCTTTCCGTGCAGCTCGTACCTACCCCCATGTTACTTAATTGTTAAACTACGCGCCGTGTCTTGTGTTATCCTTATGTGTGGCTCGTCACTAGGAGTCCCTCTGGTGATCATTGCGTTTACTAAGGTTGTGTAACAATTAAAAAAGAAGATATCGAAAGAATAAATGAAATTTCACAGTAAACATTGAGTCTAATCCGATTTATTTAAAGCATAGCTGGACATCACAGCACAGATCCAGTGCCCTTAAGAAAGGTGCCTTTTTGCAAGATTATTATTTTTTTTATTTACAGCTACAGCTCAGGGATTAAACTAATCCAAATAAATCAATGGCACAAGACAAGTTTACCTATCGTTTCACAGCTTCCACATTTTTGAGAGGATTGCCATCACAACCGCAATGGGAGAGATGCACATTAAGATGTACTTGAAGTTATATTGTGGTAAGATAATAGACACTCACGCATTACACTTTAATATTACAAGTGGTTGTCTTTACTTACTTGTATGCAGTTATGAAGTCATTAAAATGAACCCTTACCTTGCATTCTACAACACTTTGATCGGATTCACAGGTAACGTAAATCTCATCGACTGCTCTTCTGAGATTGTCGAAAAGAAAGGCCCAATATCGAGCTCTTAGATCAACTTTTCGAGGATGTCTCGTTTTGGTTGGACTCTTATCAAGATTTTTATCTCCAACAGATGCTGACATTATTTTAAGATCAAGTGTGGTGTTCTGTAAAAAAGAAAAACTACTAGCATACAACGTTCAATCTTAGTTTACACACTAAAAGTTTATTTTTCCACAAACGTGTCAAAGACATAATTAAATAAAAAAGGACACTGTTCCATTGCAAACTCACCAAATACTGTGTTCCTTAAACAAAGAATCTTGTATTTGCTATCTAAATACCACATCCTCCGGCTGCAGATTCATCTACTGTATGAATACAGTGTTATCTGGTATGACACGCCACGATTTTAACTTTGAGCTTCAAAACAAAATATTTTTAAGCATCCCAAAGGTGGTGTATTAGCATATGGTGACTTCGATTTGATCTTGGTTAATTAGTCTCACTTATTACGTTAAGGCAACTGTTTTGTGATAGTATTTACATTATGCAAGGTAAAAAAAAATTCCCAGATGAAGAGTGAGGAAAAGATAACTTACTTACCTGTAAGAACAATAGTTACTTACCTGTAATCTGTGGTTCTCCAGTATTGGTGTCTTTCATAGATTCACATGCCTGAATCATTCCCCGTCGTCGGAGTGGGAGTCCCACGGTACATAAAATAGCAATAACATGCCATAATATCATAGTAAAAACCAGTAATTCCCAACCAGAATTAAAGTAGCCCAAGCTACAGGAGAAAAAACTTCCACACTCATGACCATCCTAGTCATTTTGTATAGACCAAACTGCAGCCAATTAGGCGACAGCACCCACCAGAAGGTTCTCCATAGAGGCTCAGGCTCTCAGATTTTCTCGCAAGGAGTGATGGTAAACCAATGTAGCCTAAGAGCCTCCGAGGGGAGGTGGGCAGGTTGCATGTGAATCTATGAAAGACACCAATACTGGAGAACCACAGATTACAGGTAAGTAACTATTGTTCTTCTCCAGTATTAGGGGTGTCTTTCATAGATTCACATGCCTGAATCAGAGTAGATAGCAGTACACATCCGTGTCTGGAAGACGCTCTTTGTAGCATAAGCTGGTAAATATGATATGCACATAACCATGAAATCACTAAAAGCATGATAAAATGCAAATACTTGAGCTGTGCACAATAAAATAAGCATAACAAATGCCTGACAGCAGTAAAAGGAGGTAGAAAACAGAGGCTCACCTTATTTGAAAAGATTACGCAGAACTGCTTGACCCACTGAAGAATCGGTCTCGCTGGCTGCATCCAAACAGTAGTGTTTGGTGAAAGTATGCCGACTGGCCCAGGTCGCCGTTCTGCAGATGTGCTGGAGAGGGACTCCAGCGAAAAGAGCAGTTGAGGAAGACACTGCCCTTGTAGAGAGCGCTCTAGGAGCTGCTTGCAAAGGTCGTCCTGCTTGTGTATGGCAAAAGTCAATAGCTGCAGAGATCCATCTCGCAATTGTTTGCTTAGATACTGCTTGGCCTTCACGAATCGTACCAAGGTGATAAATAGTTGATCAGATTTGCGCAACATAAAAGTTCTCTGCAAATAGAACTTTAAACATCTCTTAATGTCCAGTGTATGCAATGCCCTTTCTGCAGGGGATTGTGGGTTAGGAAAGAATGTCTTTAAGATGACAGGCTCGTTAAGGTGGAAGTCCGAAGGCACCTTAAGTATAAATTATGGATTTGTGCGGAGCACCACTGAGTCATTTGTGAACTGTAAGAAAGGATGATGAACTGTGAAAGCCTGGATATCACTGACTCTTCTAGAGGAAGTCAAAGCCAATAAAAGTGACACCTTCCACGTAAGAAATTTCAAATCGGCTTTGTGGATAGGCTCAAAAGGATGGCGCATGAGTTGCGCTAACACTACATTAAGATGCCACGATGGTGGTGGACGACGTACCGGAGGGAACATTATGAAAAGACCTTTGAAGAATTGTTGTATAATTCTTGAAGAATAAAGAGAAGTGGTCCCATCTTGTCAGTATCTTGAAATCGCTGTCAGGAAAACCTTTAGGGTTTCACGAGACAATCCTGATTTTGCCAGATGTAGGAAAAAAGGTAAGATTTGCTCTGGTTTAGCCAAAAGAGGATGAACTCCAGCTAAACGACACCAGATACAAAAACGTTTCCATTTGAGACTGTACGTCTTCATAGTAGCAGGTGCTCTTGCTTTGGCTAGTACTTCTTTACAATCTGCAGGAATGTTTAGGTGGGCGAACTCAAGGTATTCAGGCGCCAGGCCGCTAACTTCAGAGATGTCGGGTCCGGATGGTAAATCTGACAGTCCTGGATGGAGAGCAGGTCCGCAGTTGGACGCAACTGGATTGGTTCGCACTCCGATAGGAGAAGGAGCTCGGTGAACCAATATTGGCGAGGCCATCTGGGGCAATAAGAATCAGCCGACACGGTTTTTTCTTCATCTTCCGCAGGACTCTGGGAACTAACGGTATTGGTGGAAAAGCGTAGGCATATATTTGAGACCAGTTGATCGAAAACGCATTCCCCCGAGTGTCTTTGTGGGGATGCCAACTTGCAAAAAACAGGCATTTGCTGTTCTTCTTGGTCGCAAAGAGGTCTAGATCTGGATGACCCCACTGCCGAAAGATCCAATCCACTGTCTGCTGATGAAGTTCCCACTCGTGAGTGGACACTGTTGTCCTACTGAGAGTGTCTGCAAGAACGTTCTCTGTTCCCGGTACATGAACCGCCAGAAGATTGATTCTGTGCCGTATTGCCCATGCCCATAGCTCCTGGGCTTCCTGAGACAAAAGAGCCAATCTTGTTCCTCCCTGTTTGTTGACATAGTGGAACTTGTCCTATTGTCCGTGCGAACCAATACAGTGGCTCCTTGAATGATTGCTCGAAATGATTTGAGGGCAAGGAAGATGGCTCTCAGCTCCAACAGATTGGCGTGCCAACATTTCTGCTGAGGGCTCCATTTGCCGCTGATTGTCAGTCCCTGAAGATGAGCTCCCCAGCCCTCGAGGGATGCGTCCGTGGTGATCGTAAAGTTTGGTGCATCCTGAAGGAACGCGCAGACCTGTTGCAGATTCCTTCTTTGCATCCACCAGAGAAGGGAACCTCGCATGCGAGGGGTGATCTGGATGAGGTCCTCGAATGAACCCGAAACCTGCAGCCATTGTAAGCGGAGTTCTTCTTGAAGAGGCCTCATTCTGAGACAGCAATTCGGTATCAACAGAATGCAAGACGATACCATCCCCAGAAAGGATTTGAAATGTCGGACTGAAACGGACTTTTTGAAAGTAGATGTCGAGCCATGTCCTGTATTCTGACTTGTCTTTCGTCCGACACGAAGGCTTGGAGCAGCTGGGTGTCTAGGGACGCTCCCAAGAAAGCTCGTCTTCAGGATGGTACCAACTGGGACTTGCTGACGTTGATGGAAAGGCCCAGAGATTGTGAGAGAGCTAGACACTGTTGTAAATGGTTGTCTGTGTCTGCGTAAGAACTGGCCTTGATAAGGCAGTCGTCCAAATATGGAAATATGTGTATTCCCTCCAGCCAGAGGTGTGCTGCTACCGGAGCCAGGACCTTTGTAAAGACCCTGGGTGCCGAGCGAAGTCCAAAGGGAAGGAACTTGAATTGATAATCCCTGCCAGCCACTCTGAACCGCAGGAACTTTCTGTGCCGAGGTGAGATGGGGATGTGGAAATACGCATCTTGAAGATGCAAGGTGGATATGTAGTCTCCAGCCGATAGGAGATGCAGTATTTCCTGTAGCGATAACATTCTGAACGTTAGTTTCTTCAGATATTTGTTTAGCGCACAGAGATCCAGAATTGGACGCCAGTCTCCGGACTTCTTTATTAGAAAAAATCTGTAGTAGAATCCTGTTCCCCTCAGAGTTTGAGGAACCTTCTCGATTGCTCCTTTCTTCAACATCAAATTGATTTGGGTAAACAGCTCCTTTAGATGAGCTGGAGGTGGTCCCCTTGGTGGAACGTTCAGAGGAAACTGTTCGATTTCGAGGGCATGGCCCTTGGCCACAATGTCCAGGACCCACCTGTCCGATGTTATCGATGACCATTTTGAGTAGAATTTTGATATTTGTCCTCCAATTTTTGCATGAGATTGGGACGGAAGCGGTGGCAGGTGATAAGGCTCATTGTCGTTTATCCTTTCCGCGGTAGGCCGGTCTCCTCTTGTTCTGGGAATAATTTATGTTTTGTTGAGCAAAGGATTGATAACGCTGTGTTTGATAGCGTTGATTCCCCTGCCTGTAAGAGGACTGTTGTGAATATCCGCCTCGGTTAGAGAACGATCCACGTCCTCTCGCTCCTTGAAAGGGCGGCTTACGAAATTGCAGGGTGCCCAAGGATTTAGCGGTTTCTGTATCCTTTTTGATTGTCTGCAGGGCTTCTTCCACTTGCGGACCAAACAGAAACTCTCTGTCATAAGGCATATCCAATACCTTTGTTTGCACTTCTTGACGGAACGAAGTGGAGCGTAGCCAACCTTGTCTACGCAGGACAGCAGCACCTGCCAATTGCCTGACGCCAGTTGAAGCCACATCAACAGCAGAATCAATCATCTCAGCCGAGATCCTTTCACCTTCCTGTAGGATTCTTTGCGCTTCAGACTTAGAAGATTCTGGAAGTTGGTCTATGTATGGCGAGATATCTGA
This sequence comes from Lissotriton helveticus, assembly GCF_964261635.1. Classification (NCBI taxonomy): domain Eukaryota; kingdom Metazoa; phylum Chordata; class Amphibia; order Caudata; family Salamandridae; genus Lissotriton; species Lissotriton helveticus. Next base: position 288,103,061 of record NC_136062.1, read on the forward strand.
CCACATCTGCCGGTCATATCTGCCCAGGATGGCCAATGAGTTAGCAGCTCGGACCGTGGTAGCTGCCATCGTTGAAACACGCTTGCCAATGGCATCCAGGCGCCTACCGTCTCTATCAGGTGAAGCCGCGATTGGAGATGAAGGGTTCCTAGATCTCTTTTGTGCAGCTAGAACGATTACTGAATCCAGTTTTGGTTGTCCTACAAGGCAAGCAGGGGACCTTATACTTTTTATCAATCCTTGGCAGGACCGGAGGAATGGAAGCCGGGTTAGACATGACCTTAATCCTCTCCTTCCAGATGAAATCTATAATAGGTATAGACTTCGCTTGCTTCCTTGGCTGGTCTTTAAAATCATATAGGAAGCATTCCTGTTCTGTATGCTCCATATGAATGTGGACGTTTCGTGGCCCGCTCCATTAAAAGGTGGAATCCACCCACGTCCACTGGAGGTGAATCTGAAGTAGCCGGTGGCGAAGGAGAAGGAGTATGAACCTGGTAATCATCCCACTCCGACATCAATGACTCATTATCGACTTCTCCTTCTTCTCTTTCTTCTTCGTCTGAAAAACGTTGTTCGTCCAGCTGATTGGATGATACAGGTGGAGGAGACCTTGGAGGTCTGAGGTCAGGCAAAGACGTCTCAACCACAGGTTTAGGAGGTACAGATCCTGCTGACTCTGATGTCGGAAACCGCCTGTAATAGTCATCTAGCATGCATTGAAGGTTGGTGAGCAATGCTATTGACACCTGAGCTGAAGGGACATTTGTCACGGTTGATGTCATTTGCTCAGGCGAATGCTGATCTTTTTGGTCGTCCTCTTAATATTTTATATTCAATTCGGAAGGACTTGTCGCCGTTCCAAAGGTTTCCTCAATAACAGAATCCTCATCACTGTCCTCAGAATCCAGTAGGTTGTCTGGAACCTGCAGAGGTATTTTTTGTGGTGAAATATGTAGAGGAGATAAAGGTTCCAAGGTTGAACCACGTCTCTGAAGTAAAGACGGTTTTGGCGTCAACAGAAAAGCCGTAGACGGCGACCACACTTGCAAAGTGGTACAAGAAGATAGCGGTGGCGTCGACGGGGGTTCTACCAAAGGACTCGTCGACTTGGGTTTGGCGGTAGACGACAATGAGGTCGTCGTTGACGGTACAGTTATCGTAGTCGACAATAATGGCTCCGTCGACGGTGGTGTCTATCGCCGACGATGTTGTCTTCATCGACGCGGTGGTCTTCATCGACGCTGTTGTCTTCGTCGACGATGTTGGCTTACTCGACGATGGTATCTTCGTCGACATCTTCGTCAACATTGTGGTAGTCGACGGTGGCAATCCACCGGGTGAAAGACACATCAATATGCCGAGAGCTGACACCGGCATATTGATGTGTCTTTTACCCGCTGGATTGCGGTGCCGTTCGTGTGCTGTCTCGCCTGAGGGCATGGTGTTTTTCAATTAATACGCGGCGGCCCTGCCGCGGAGGCATGCACCACCTCAAATGCTGGGGGTCACGGGACTTTGCATCACCGAAGACTGATGTGAAGCGGTACCATGGGATTAATGGACACACAGTATTCTGGGGCCCATACAGGGCTGTATATTTTTCAGCTGTGGCGCCCCCATCCAGGGAATCAACACTTAGTACAAATCCCACAATGCAGCGTTCACACTCATTTGAGTTTTTTTCAATTAACAGTGGGAGTGTTGAGCGCCAAGGACAGTCGAGCCTCTGATGACGAGCAAACGGCTCAGAAACGCGTCAGGCGAAGAACGACTGAGAGCTGACACCGGCATATTGATGTGTCTTTTACCTGCTGGATTGCGGTGCCGTTCGTGTGCTGTCTCGGTGAATGGTGCTCATGTAAAGCGCTCTGACCCCTTCGGGTTGAATTAGCGCTACATAAAACAACAAAAAACAACAAAAAAGGTGTATGAAGCTTCACTTTTTTCAAGTTGGCACTCACATTTATTATTATTTTCTTTTAAACCACAGATTACAAATGTATGAATGTGCCTATTTGCTACTTTTATTAGAATAACGTTGTTAAGATTCATTAATATAGGTTCTTTTTTTAGGCCGGGAAGGTGGCTGGGTGTGCTTAACGCCCGTTGCTGACTAGTTGTATTTATTTATTTGTAGGGTTTTATATAGCGCTAACTAGACTCTGAGGTATCAGAGCGCTTTACATAGATGTGGACATAGTAAATTAGTGATATATAAGTAGATCCAAATAAATAGGAAAGGGTGGCATACACATCTACAAAAAACAGTTGGCCAGTGATGGATAATATGTAAAGAAAAAAAATAGTAATGAAACGGGTACAGGAGAACAAAACACAAAAAAACAGAAATGAAGGAAACAGTGAACAAAAAGGGTGGTGGGGGATGGGGAATTGATCCTGTAGCTGGAATGAATTCAAGCCCTACATACCTGCTAATAATATCAGGAATCCCTTACGAGACATGTAAGCAGATCCTTAAGCAGATCCTTAATCCGGTCTGGGTCACGGCATCGCAGCACCAGGGGCCGGCCTCACTCTCCGAGCTGGAGTGATCTTGCTGTAGAGAGGGCCAGTAGAAGGGGACAAAATGGCTGTCACGCACCAAACCATCCCCACCAATAAGATGTTGGTGAGGTTCACAGATAGGGGAGTCTGCCTTGAGGTGCAACTCAGGCTGCCGGACGAAGACAAAGACAGGATGCATGCGGCGTGCCCGCACACAATCACCACCGCCAAGATGGAGGACTCCAGTCCTATAGATCTCCACCATCGAATGGAGGCCTGCAGATTCTGTAGACCCTGCCAATAATCAGGGGAGGAAGCCAAACTCTAGATGCTGGTCACATGGAGGGGCAGTCAAGGGGGAGAAAGGGTGGAACAAGGGAGCTCGTCGCTCTCTCCCACAATGCCAGGGAATCACTCGGGATACAATGGCTACAGCAGCTCGGAGTTCTCTTGCTGCCTAGAGTGTGAGAAGCGTCTCAGTGCCAAGGCAGCTGCTACAGGAAGCGTAGAGAGAGGCAGTCGCAGTAGGAAGTAGAGCAACAGTGGCCAAGCCCGGAAGGTAGGTGGCGGCCCTGGACTACAACGGAGGGGTGATCCCGAGCCAATCTCCTCTCAGCTGCTCCCAGCAGCTCAACCGTGCATTTGGCCATCTTGCTAGGTTTCCACTAGAGACCGTCTCTCCCGATATGGATTGCAGGTGAATACAGAACAAACTCAGTGCAAAATCTTAGTAAATCTCCCCCTTAGTGTGACATTTTCTCGAGAGTGAAACCAAGCAATGAAGTACATGGAAAGAGATAAATATTGGAAATCACACCCTCTCGATCAATAAGACCTACAATATCTTGAAACTGCTTCAAAACCCCTGAAATGGAAAGTTAAGCTACTGATATGATTTGTGTTCCCAGAAGATATAAAAGTAAAGAAATAATCCTAAAACATCTCATACCCCCAAGCCCTTGCACTTTATTGCTCCATAATACAGCTAAGCACATCCTGTTGAAAACAAATGAACACAGGGCAGATATCTTGATGTTGCAGACAGTACAATAATAAGCAAAATCACTTAAAGCTGGAATTTTTACATTTTATCTGTACATACTACAAAGAACAAATATAAATAGAAAGCAGTTTTAAAAGTGTTCTGGAGGTGATCTATGAGTGACTAACACTTAAAGTAAACATATACAGAAACGACATCACGCCTTCTCAAGATCTCTGCAACTTTCTGGCCACCTTTTTTCACCGTAAGATCGTCGACATACACGACAGCTTCGGCGCTCAGAACTCGTACCCCACCACCGAACCTACACCCCCCACCACCACCCTGTGCGCCTGGACTCAGGTCAGCACGGAAGATACCACCCACACGATGAACACCATCCACTCAGGCTCCCCAGCCAATCCCTGCCCACACCACATCTTCAACAAGGCCGACTCCATCATCGCACCCAAACTTCGGGACATCATCAACAACTCCTTCATATCCGCCACCTTCCCGGAGAGCTGGAAGCACGCAGAGATCAGCGCCCTCCTGAAGAAACCAACCGCAGACCCCTCAGACCTCAAGAACTTCCGCCCCATCTCGCTCCTCCCCTTCCCTGCAAAAGTCATCGAGAAAACCGTCAACAAACAGCTGACAGCCTTCCTGGAGACGAACGGCTCCCGCGACCCATCGCAGTCCGGATTCCGAGCGAACCACAGCACCACGACCGCCCTCATCGCGGCCACCGACGACATCCGGACCCTGCTCGACAACGGAGAAACCGCCGCCCTCATCCTGCTCGACCTTTCGGCCGCGTTCGACACGGTCTGCCACCGCACCCTGACAACCCGCCTCCGCCACGCCGGGATCCAAGGAAAGGCCCTGGAATGGATCACCTCCTTCCTCTCCGACAGAACCCAAAGAGTCCGTCTCCCGCCCTTCCTCGCAGAAGCCACCAAGATCATCTGCGGCGTACCTCAAGGCTCCTCGCTCAGCCCCACCCTCTTCAACGTCTACATGAGCCCCCTCGCAGCCCTCACACGCAAGCACAACCTCAACATCATCTCCTACGGCGACGATACCCAACTGATCCTCTCCCTCACCAACGACCCCACCTCCGCCAGAGCCAGCTTAGAGGACGGAATGAAAGACATCGCAGACTGGATGAAGCTCAGCCGCCTGAAACTGAACTCAGACAAGACGGAAGTCCTCATCCTCGGCCCATCCATCTCCGCCTGGGACGACTCCTGGTGGCCCCCTGCTCTGGGCCCCCCACCCAAGCCCACGGAGCACGCACGCAACCTGGGCTTCATCCTTGACTCCTCCCTCACGATGGCCAGGCAAGTTAACGCCGTTACCTCCTCCTGCTTCATTACACTCCGCATGCTCCGTAAGATCTTCCGCTGGATCCCCACTGGAACCAGGAGAACGGTCACCCAGGCCCTCGTCACCAGCCGTCTGGACTACGGGAACGCCCTCTATGCTGGGACCACCGCCAAACTACAGAAAAAACTCCAGCGCATCCAGAACGCCTCAGCACGACCCGTCTTGGACATCCCCCGACACAGCCACATCTCCGCCCACCTGAGGGACCTGCACTGGCTCCCCGTCAGCAAGAGGATCAGGTTCAGACTCCTCACCCACGCACACAAGGCTCTCCACGACTTGGGACCCGAATACCTCAACAACCGCCTCATGTTCTACATGCCAACCCGCCAGCTCCGCTCCGCCAGCCTCGCCACCGTCCCACGGATCCGCAGAACCACCACCGGAGGAAGATCCTTCACCTACCTGGTGGCCAAGACCTGGAACACCCTCCCCACCCACCTACGACTCACCCAGGACCATCTCTCCTTCAGGAAGCAACTCAAGACCTGGCTTTTGGAGCAGTAGCAGCCCCCCCCCCCCACCCCCCAGCGCCTTGAGACTCTAGTGGGTGAGTAGCGCGCTTTACAAATGTTCTTGATTGATTGATTGATTGAAATGGCATGTTACAATGAATACATTCAATTTTATATTCAGTCCTATTTAGTATCAGGTCCAGGCCTTTGCAGACTCTTTGCAAAACCAACTAATTGCCAATTTTTCTCTGGAAAAGGTGTCAACCATAGTGTCATGATCTGGCATAGGGCGCCTACCTTACTACATCTCCCAGAATGCAATCCTAAGGGGAGGAGTACAGGGTATATACCACTGCTTACCACCGGGGCGCGCTGTATGTGATTGTGAATTCTGAACTTGGCTTGCTTCGTAACAGTTCTGAGGAGAGGAGCTGCTTATTTCAGAATCTTGGAGGAAAATAGAACACGAGTCCGTGTTTCCTAATTTATGTACCTGAGAGTTGCCTGGAAAATACTTGTTGCATGACGAACTTCGTTACAGTGCTTTCCCGCTAGCGGCTGCAGGGGGAAAGAAACTTGGTGTTCTCGGCTGAGACACGTGTTGTGTAGAGACTCAGGAAGCGGAGGATAATTAAATAGTAGCTTCGCTCCTTTCACCCTTCTAGCTTGTGGCTTCAGCGAGGAAGGGTTTTGTGGCGTGTTTCCCGGCTGGGACACGATTCAGAAAAGGGATTTTGTCTGCAAGAAGCGACGGTTACTTTGGGTGTTTGCCTCATCGTTTTGCTGCGACAGGGAGGAAGTGCAGCCCTTTTGGATATCGAGAGGAGGAAACATTAGAAACCTGTACAAGCAGTGCACAGGCTATTTTGAAGTCCGTTGGCTACTTTGGAAAACAGTACGTATTACATTGAGGAGCTCCAGAGCACTGTTTTCAGTAAACCCTTTAAAACAAAGGCTTAAGGGTTTGCGCTCATGGGAGTCAAGTCTTCAAGCTGGTAAGCCTCGGATGAGGTTGGACTTGTTCCTATTTCAGAACTTATTTTATGTGTTCCGTTTAGTTGGGCCAGCTAGGAATACTGTATTTTTTGGTTCTTTTTCTATTGCTCTCTTTTGGATGAACTGGTATGGTTTTCAATGCTGTACTGAATCCTTCAGCTTCAGAGCCCTGGAATGACATTTAGTTTCCTACAGAGAAGTGTGAGCTTCCGGGTTACTGGAGAGAGTCCTGTTATAATTTCAAGGGAAAGGAATTAAGGGTACGTTTTCTGTATGTACATTTGTGGTAGTATCATTCAGTATGAATGTGAACCAATAGTAAATCTTGGTTTGGTTTTTAGGAAGCTAGTGTAAATATATAAGAGACGAATTGAAGAAGAGAGGAAGGGCTCACCTCCTGATCCAAGTGGTAGGTAGAGGTTCATTAGCGAGAATGAAACGAGAGTAGTTAGGATATATGTTTTAATGCTCTTCTTTTGTCATTTCAGCTATCCCTTCCGTTCCTGTCCCTTCCCTTACCTTTCCCTCGCTTGATTACCTTTGTGCTCTGTGAGTTATACTGGTCAGAGCGTGGGGAAATCAGGAGGTGGACCCCTTTCAGCATCACCCTGATCCTGAGGAGGAATAACCGTGACACCTAGGGTGAGTTAACTGACTGTTGCTTTCCACCAGTGCCTGATAGCAGCTTTGCTTTCAGTCTTGAGCTGCGACGTGTTTTGGTGCTTCAGCCGGGGAGGAAGGAAAAAGTGTATAGCCGCAATTTAAAGATGTGTCATAGTGCATGGAGAGCCACAGGCAGTTCTCCTCATAGTTTCTCACGCTGGCTCACAGCATTTTTTGCTTCTTACGGGGCACCTCGCATGCTGTTTTATGGGGGCCCAGCCGCCAGCCGGAGCAGCAGCAATGCCTTCTATTGTGAGGATAGTAAAATGAAAACATCCTACATAGTCTCAGTCACCGACGCTGACAACACTGAAGTCCGGTAAGCACGCACACAGTACACTGCCACTGAGGACCCAAATGGACAATATGACACCAATCCCACACTCTCTCTGTGCCTGCAGCCAGCATCACAATAGGAAAATCAATATTTAATTTGCCCACTACTTCGCTCATAGTTGTAGCTCAGTTCTTACTGTGGATCACGCTATTCAGTAATTCTGTCAAAGGCGGATCTATTCGGCTAAACATTTAGATTTGGTGCTAGAATACACACCAGGTAATTCATCAACTCGTGTTCTAAAGTTTACGGCGGCGATAGCAAGTTGGGTGTACTACCATACCCTGTGTATGGCTTACGGCTATGAAGTTCCTAAATAGGCAGCCAGGAGTTTCCAAAGAAAGAATATCCCGCTCTTTCCTACAATTAAATCAATTTGATTGTGACTGGTATACTGTGACTAACAGTGGCTGGTGGTTATACGGACTGTGTTCGTTCTGTAGTTCTTCTTCCCCTCTGCAGTGTGACTCTCCACTGGTGACGAATAGCCCTCTCACCACTGTCTCCTGACTGCATGATGAGGCAGTGCATTCTCCCTCACCTAGTGGACTCGAGTCGGCCGTCCCGGGCTGCTTAGAAATAATTTGCAGGTGTGGCCAATAATTTAGCTCCTGTGCCCCCTGACAGAGAGGGCGGCCTGGACAGGTTTGAGCACCATCACGCTTTACACATCGTGCTTTTGGACTTTTTGCATTTCTAAGGTAACATCTAAGTTAAGAAAGCTCCACTTAGAAAGAAAGATGCAGCAAAATACCAGCTGGGCAGCAAACTATCTCAGCATCCAGATATATAATACAACAAGTAACATTACACCTACAGCAGTAAAATCTTATGATGGTACCACCATTGGATTCTTGTGCTTTTTTAAACCCGAACTGTACTTGCATGTGTAACCAATTCATGTAATGGCGTGTGTATCCAAATTGCAAACCTGCCTTAAGATCCTTAACGTGGTGCTGTATGTGTAGAAATGCACCTTCTTTTCACTTTTTTAAGCAGAGGCTCCCACACGCGCAGTCTGGTTCATGACGCATATAGCCATGGCTGCAGCGCACAGAGACCCTACACTGCCGCACAAAGAGGAACAAAATTAGAGGGAACATTAGTCATGGCATAACGAGATTGAAGTGACTAAATTATTTTTAGGTCTTGCACTGCGAAAGATCTTTTGTGGGCCTACCAAAAAACTTACAATGAGTTTAACTGCTGCCCACTGCTTACCGTTAGTAGCTTTTACTGTCACTCATTTGCTTGCTTCCAATTAGATAGCTTGCCTTTCACTGCTGGTGTTTGCCCCTCCATTTCTCCGTCTGGTTTCTATCCTTCCACTGCTCACTTTTAGAGGACTACTTTTAACTACTTTTTACTTCTTACTTAGGCACTTCATGGGAGTACATGTATTTTCCAATTTTCATTCTTGTGTGCTTCTTCTTTGTCAAATACCAGTCTCCCTACGTTCCAAATTGTTTGTTCCCTTATGTGCTACTCGCTCTCTTGTGTGCATCTCGCTTCACTCCCTGAATTTCTCTCTCCCTTTTGCACTGCCTATCCTCTATTCCTTTCCCAGGCTTTATTTTTATTGTGTCCCCCTCCCCGTCCAACTCCCAGCTTCTTACGCACCCACCCGCTGCCCCCCACCCCACGACCGCTGTCTTTTTTTACTTTAAAAAAAGAATACAAATATTTTTTCTGGGAGGGACAGGCATCAGATTTTTGCAAGCCTCTCTGCCTTATAAAATTTGCAGTCACTCTACTGAAATTTCATTTTCAAGTAATGTACTAATCTATCTTGATTCTATAGATAAAAAAGGTACATGCATCATTTCATAGGTGCATACATGTATGAGCATATGAAACAACCCAGCTAGAAATCTTTTTTCTTCTCATCTTTCTTAATGTTCCTTTATTTTGCCGGTTATTGACAGTATCAACAAAAAAGCTTTAGTCAATACAGCACAGCATCAGCAAATGGCACTGGCAAAGCCAGTAGATGCATAAGGCGAGACCTTTGCCTATGCCAGTGAGTGTTTGTTTTGTCACAGAAGCCAAGGACAGGGTCAGGTTTACTCTGAATTTTCCCAACATCATCTCCTCTCTCTGCTTATTCACTTTAGTGGGTATCTGCTTTTATGTGGCTCTGCTGATAATCTACATAAAACACTTCACTTTTTAAACAATTATTAGTTAAGGTGGAACTAAATCCTACTAAGCATCACTTAGCTTGTACTGGTAGGAAACAATAATTGATTGTGGCTGATTTTAACTAAAAAAATGTGTGTCCTGTTTCTTTTCATCTCCGTGCCAAGTTAATTTCGGGCTGAGTACATGTAGGAGTACTGACCCAAGTACAATTTTGTGGTGTACCGGAAGGCTCCAGTGCCTCCCTAAGGAGTGACCCATGCCTAAATCTCAATATACGTAGTGCCGCCTACAGAGAAATGTCAACTAACGTGGTTGCAGCTGCCAGAAAATTAGTCAAATTTCTTTAATAACTAAAAAAACTGGGGAATTTAACTGCTGAATTCTGGGGTGTGGTCACAATGGCGCATATGGGAGCTGGTCTTTTCCAAGGTCCGCAGCCACTCGGCGTTCATCCAGCATCAGTAGTAGGCCGGGAAGCCCAGAAACTTTGTAAGCCGATGCAGGGGTATAAGAGGCTAGCCTTATGGGTGCCCGCCAGAGGGCTGTAGGCCAAGGAGGCAGCGGTGAGGCCCGGTTTGCCGTGTGGAGCCCCGTCCAGACTGGTTGTCCTGCGGCTACTGTAGCGTGGGTACCGGAGGAGCCCACACTGTGCTGCACAGAGACACACACACGTGTAGTTCGGTGGTGGTCTTTTTCTTAACCACACCCGGAGCGCCGGGCTATTTATTACCACGTATGGACGTAAGCCAGACGCAACCACCCAACTCATGTACACAAGGGGCAGGGATTACAACCCCCTTGGTTAATAACCATAATGGCGTTGCCCAACATTGGCAACACTACATTCCTCCGTTACCAGGAGATGTGTTGTATTTTTACTTTAATGTATTGCTTGGCCACTGGGGATTCTCTGTTGGAATATTGGGTTTAGAACTCAGAGCTTGTATGTGTCAATAGGAGAGGACTGAGCAGAGAAGTTGGACGTGTTGCTGGGAGCGCCAGACAATAAAGCAGTAATTACACTAACTTGCTCAAGTGTATCTGTACTTAACAAATTGGCGACGATTTGTCAGGAGCAGAACCCACGAACTGTTGTTAATGAACAGACAACTGGCTACCTGAATACTGGAACAATCCTTGGGAACCTCCTATGATACCTAGGATTCATTCACGTCCCTTACCTAGACTTCTTGCTTGCTACAGCTACATCTCTACTTGAACGGATTTTCATGTGGATTTACCTTGCTACACCCTTACTGAAACTAATTTCAATTTCCAAGAGTATGGATACTTGGAACACCATACTTCATTTTCTGTAAGAGTGTGTGTTTTAGGATGGAATACAACTACCTATCTACTGATGTGCTGCGGACCCTGTAAGTTTTCGTTTTTATTAAACTTCTCACGTCGAAATGGAGGCTGTTTACCTTCAAGCTGACCGGTTCGTTCAAATGCCATTCCTGTCGGCACTCTTGAGCCTTCACAATTCTACAGGCGTCATTGCAGCAGCTGGAATCTTCATCATTGGAATTTCACCTAGGAACATCTCATTGAGGCGTTCCTCCCTAAGATTCCTTCGTCGGACATCACCTCGCATTGCACATCTTCACGCAAGCGTCAAGGTCAAGAGACGTGACCTACGTGGCGTGTACGTGGCGCCATTTTGTTTCAATTTATCTTTATTGCCATCTGGACAATCCACACGGAGTGGCAATCATCAAGTTGTGCTGCAATCGGAAAATCGTTTTGTATTCTCTCCTGCAGTGATCGATCCGAACAATTACAGTACGCGGCATTCTTAAGCAGTGTCATGATTTCTTCCTCTCCTGCGGTGATTACCTCATTCATTTACTGTTGGATTTAAGTTACTTTACCAACATGAGCATCAACTTATGTACTACTTTTCATCTGGGTTAAGTACTAGAACTACATCATACATTATATTATTGTACTAGTTTATTTACTCCATTGTGCTTCTTATTCAGGAACTATTGTGGCATGGTTTTATTTTATTAACTTAATTAATTCAATTTATACGAACCACCTAACATGGCAACTCAAAATATTTCAATATCCACTCCACACTCCTTTAGGCCATCCGGTGCGGAACCTTCACTTAAATTAAGTGAATGGAAAGACTATTCGCATATATCGATTTATTACATTCTTTAGGACCTTGCGGTTTAAAAATTTACAATCAAATGCCTAAAACACCTATTGTTGGGGATGCTAATGTTTTTATTGCAGCTTTAAATGACCTTGATACTTATTTCGCACCCAAAGTGTGTATTGGCATAATTAGGTACACATTTTTTCAACGTAAACAGTTTGATGGAGAATCTGTTGATCAATAAGTGGACGAGTTAAGGAAACTAGCTTTGGATTGTAAATTTGGGAATCTTATAGATGATTTCATAAGAGATCAGCTTGTCATGCATTCTAACAATCAAGCTGTTCAAGATAGTTTGTAGGTGAATTGTGACTCCTCTGGTTGACATTATCAGCATTGCTCGCAAAGGAGAAATGTCAGGTAGATGTGCCAAAGAACTTACCGATAAACGTACAAGTTTGAGTGTTGTGGCTAAAGTTAACAGTAAAGTGGTTCAAAAGCAGTACAAATCTCAAACCAGAAAAACTATGGTAAACAAATTCAGATATTATAGGTGCGATAGTAGGAATCATTTAGCCCACAGCAAGTGTCCTGCTTTAGAAAACAAAAGAATACTAATTGTGGTATTATGGGCCATTATGCCAAAGTGGGCAGAAGAAAAAGAGTTGGGGTTAAATGTGTATTAGAGGAATATTTTCCTGAGGATTATTATGATAGAGATTTTGAGGAGGGTAATGTCATTAATATTCTGAATAATTAATTCTTAACATTGATGATAGTGCAACCATGAACAACCCTGAATGTTTTCTTAACTTTGGTGGTGTAGAGAATTAATAAAATGCAGATTCTGGCTCACCATACACTATCATCAATGAAGAATTGTGGAACAGAAAGTTCATACATAAAGTGGGTGATACCTTACTTGAGCCAGATACACATCCTCAAGGATAGTCTGGTGAAACTATTGAAATGCTGAGGTACAGGTGGTTTATTTTCAGGTTCAAAGGAAGAAGTACTAGTGCTAAATTATACATTGCAAAGAAAGGTCCACCAGTATTGGGTTGGGTGGATCAAGGCAAGCTACACATTGTTCTGGATCCCAATAGTGAGGACCAAGTTATAGCGGTGGATGATGGATCATTGATAGCTAACACTATGTCCAGTTTATTTCCTATTTCAATACGCTTTTGGGCAAGCTAAAATATTTTGAGTATCGTATTGTTTTAAAAGAGGGTGCAATTCCAAAAATTCATTAAGTTAGGAATATTCCTATCATGCTCAGGCAGGAAGTGTCAAATGAACTGAACAAATTGGTTGCATCAGATGTCATTAAACCCATCGACGGTTCGGAGAGGATTTCTCCCTTCGTCGTTGCACGTAGTAATGGTAAAATTTGTTTGTGTGTTGATTTACCCCATCTCAATGAAAATATTGTAATTGACCGTTTTCCCTTACCTAAAATCAACGAAATGGTGAGTAGCTTAAAGGGTGCGAAAGTTTTCTCTACAATCGATTTGTCATCGGCGTATAACAAATCTTCTTAACACCTGAATCAAAAAAACCGACAGCCTTCATTACACCTTGTCATAAAACACGTGGAGGCCAGAGAAGATATAAGAGGTTTGAGAGGGATTATTAAACAAAGTCTATAAAACAAAAACAGTCTCAGTCTATGCTCTTTCGTATTCAGGGTGTAGAAGGACTCTTAGTCTCTGATTCTTTGTCTTCTTCTCCTTATCGTCAGGGAAGCGTACTTTCTCAGAGGCCGCAAACCAGGAAACTCCGGGAGCCACGCACCTCCAGGCACGTGGCTGGTGTGTTCGTGGTACCGGAACGGGTCCGGCTCCCTTTCTTGTGGTGGACGCTGGCTCTCAACTACAGCCCTCAGATCCCTCTCGCGTCGGTACTTCCAAGTCCTCGGGGTCCTGGCGAAATCCACGGCTTCCGTCCCTGATGGTACGGCGGGCGGGCCCATATCCGACAGGAGGCAACGGTTTGGTTCCTCTTCGGCTTCTTCGTTCTCTCCGAGGTGTCCTCTTCCGTAGGTCGCGCTCCCTCCAGTTTCTGGCCCCGACTTAAATATCCCCGTGTTGGAGGACTCCTCCCCTCTGAAAGCATGTGATTGCATCACATGGGTCATGACGTCATCGGGAACACGGTCTTTGTTAAAGGGAGCGTCGTCCTCCATGAGTTGTGGAACTGTCGGGGACTGTAAGTAAAGAACAGGAGAGACACAAGGGGGTAGTTGTCCCTCTTCTTCCTCAAGTAATTGACTCGACAATGGCAACTCATGACACCTATTGGTTGTTTTAATATGCGACAATTGTTAAACAAAATAGAGCTAAATTTGAATAGTCAAACGCGTGTCAAGAGGAATTTGTTTTCCTCAATAATTTTAGAGCCTCTGTGTGGGGAAAACCTGTCACTATTTTTTGCGATCACAAACCTCTTGTTAAACTGCTAACAGAAGGTACTGTGAATGCTTCTGCTAGGATTGCTCGACTATCTATGCGGATGCAAGATTTTATTCATAAAGTAGTGTATCTACATGGTAAGAACAATATATTGGCAGATTGCTTATCAAGATTGCCGCTTAAATTAGAAGACTGTGAAGTAGAGGTTTGTGACTATTTTCAACTGGCATTTGTGCATGATGATGGAGGCTGTGCTGTAAGGAAAGAGGAATGGTCGCTTGAGTGTGGAAAAGGTGACATACCCAGGCAAGTTGCTGAATGCATTCAAAATAATTGGGTGAATAAATCCAAATGTAATGAGAAATTGAGACCCTTTCGGGAGGTCAGATCACAATGGTGTATCGAGAATGGCACTGTTCTGAGAGGTGAGAGAATCGTACCACCAACAGGGTTGCGAAAAGTCATTATCCAGTTATGTCATAATGGTCATTTCGGTATTGTAAGGACCAAAAATGTTGCAAGAGATTTGTTTCACTGGCCTGGAGTTGATGCAGAAGTGGAGAGATATGTGTGGAATTGTAGGAACTGTTCCACGGCGTGTAAAACTTTACAAACCTTACGCCCTCCCATGTTGGAATGTGTATCGCCGCAATGTCCTTGGGATACTGTAGCCATTGATTTGTTTGGACCTGTTGGGAATGATCAAGTATGGTGTTGTTTTACTCAATCTTTTTTCCAAGTGGTCTGTGGTGGAGGTTGTGGATGGAATTAATACTTCAGTGATTTTGGCATTTTTAGACAAGACCTTTGTATCTGAAGGGTTACCTGGGACCATTTTGAGCGACAATGGTGTTCAGTTTATGTCTAATGGAGCTAAGGAAATATTTTACAAAAGTTTGCATCATTCATAAGACTACTTCGTTATACAATCCCAGTGGAAATGGTGCTGTGGAAAGGTTTATTCAAGTGATTAAAGGTGCTATTCAATCGGCATGCATTCTAGGCTTGATTGGGTGACGCAGTTGTACAAGGCTGTTTGGGCTTACATGGTGACTAAGAATGATTGCACTTGTCACTCACCATTTGTGATGATGAGAGGACGGAAACCTAGATCGAAGTACAACCCTGTTTGGTTATACAAGTCTAATTTGTGTCATTGGTCTTCTCCAGTTCGCAATAAGTTGATGGAACATCATGCCAAGGTCAAAGCTTACTGCGATGATTATAAACGGGGAGCCAAAACTGCCATTGTTGACACTGGCGATTGGGTTCGCATAGAGAAAACTGGAAAGATTAAAAAGGGTGAAAGTCAATTTTTTGTGCCGGAGGAAGTGGTGGAAGTCCTGAATAATGCTCTTAGAGTCAGAAGTGGTAAAGTGTGGAACATGCATAGTGTTGCTTGAACTTCCAAATTATTTGGAGGTGGCGAGTCTATGCAGAAAATCATTCCAGGTGATTTCCATTGGTTGGATGTTGATCTTGCCAGTGAAAGTGAATGCAAGGATGGAGTCAGTGTGCGAACAGACCGTGGAGAGCACTGTGAATGTTGAAGGTGCAGGTCGAAGTGGAACTGTTCAGCCTTGTAGTGATGCAAGTCAATCGGATGGAAGTCCTGAAGTAACGACATCAGAGCAAGTATTTGTCCCTGAGGATAATGATGAGAGTGTTGTGGAAAGGACAAGGAGATCTCCGAAATGGTTAGAGGATTATGTATTGATGGTGTTAAAGCCCGGAAACATCAATAGTTCTGGGTAGATTTTATTTTCGTTGTATTATGTTTTGATATGTTTTTATGTTAACTTTCTAAATTTTCAGCTTTAGTATGTTAGTTTCTTTTTGTATTTGTTTATTTTATTATAAGAACGGCGATGTAATGTTTTCTTACCTTCATGTATTGCTTGGCAATTGGGGATTCTCTATTGGATTTAGAACTCAGAGCTTGTATGTGCCACTAGGCGAAGACTGAGCAGAGAAGCTGGACGTGTTGCTGGAAGCGCCAGACAATAAAGCAGGACTTACACTAACTTACACTAACTTGCTCAAATGTATTTGTACTTAAGATGTTAAAACATTTTGGTCAAACACATTACCAATGTCAAAGTAAACCCTGATAACATCATAGGCTTGGACAAATATATAGTTCACATTATTCGGCATCGCTTCTTAGCCATGGGATGGAAGCTGGCACTTACAAACACCACAGTCATAGTCTGCCCCAATTCGAATAGTTTCTTACCTGTCGGTGTAGTTTTGCAGCTTGAAGATCTTTCTGAATTCACTATGCTGTGCATATTCCGCATATTCCGCAATCTGGTGGTTGGGTCCGGATTCGTAGTCTTTTTTTCTCCTTTTCTTTTTTGTAGCCCATGTGGGCGTCGACGTCCCACCATTTGGTGTCCCTTCGGTGACATCGGCGTGCTTCCGGCGGAAGCTACCACCCTTGGGCGCCATCTTCGGATTCTTTTTTCTGTCTTTTTCCTTTTCTGTCTTTGTAGTGAATCCATGGCTTTGTTTAATAATCTTTTTTTTTTTTAACGTAATTCTTTTCACGTATCTTTTCACGTATCTTCTAAGTTTCAACTTTCTTTCTTTCTATGTTTTTTCCACCTTCTTCTCCAGCCTCATCTTTCTGGCGGAGGCTGGTGGGTTCGCTAGTGAATCCAGAAAGATCTTCAAGCTGCAAAACTACATCGACAGGTAAGAAACTATTCGTTTTGCAGCGTGAATCTTTCTGGATTCACTATGCTGTGCATAGATTTTGTAGCGGTTTTCCTCACTTTTGTGGCGGTTGGGTGGAAGATGAGCGTTGGTTGTTGAATATATGTTGAAGCACTTTCTGTCCTACTTGTGCTTCTTTGTTCATCTGTACATCCACGCAATAGTGCTTAGTGAAAGTGTGCACTGAAGCCCATGTTGCCGCCAGGCATATGTCCTGGATTGGTGTGTTGGCCAGAAAGGCAATTGTTGCTCCTTTCTTCCTGGTGGAGTGGGCCTGTGCCCCTCCAGTTAGCTCCTGGCCAGCTTGTTTGTGGCAGAATTGTATTGTCTGTGCGATCCATCGCGCTATGGTGTTTTTAGTCACTGGTTTGCCCATGTAACTGTTTGCGAAGGATACGAAGAACTGTTTTGTTTTCCTGTGTTCCTTCGTTCTCTCAATGTAGTGCATCACAGCCTTTCTAGCGTCTAGGGTGTGGAGTGACCTCTCTGCGCTTGTAGTGGGGTTTTGGAAGAAGCTAGGTATCTGAATACTCTGATTCATGTGGAACCTTGACACCACCTTTGGCATGAAGTGTGGGTCTGTTCTCATCACGACCCTGTCACTGTGTATCTGGATGTAGGGTTCTTGCAGTGTGAGTGCCTGCAGTTCGCTCACCGTCCGTAGCGAGGTGATTGCTACCAGAAAGGCCGTCTTCATTGTTAACATTTGCAGTGATGCTTTGTGGATGGGTACGAAAGGTGCTTTCATGAGCTCCGTCAGTACCACATTTAGGTTCCATGCCGGTGGCGGCATTCTTTTTGGCGGGGCTATGCTTTTAGCTCCTTCCAGGAATCTTTTTACGACTTGGGATGTGAAAAAGCTTCTCCCTGTTTCTCCTCTTGTGTATGCCACAATCGCTGCCAGGTGCACCCTCAGCGAGGATGAGCTTAGCTTAGCCTTAATTAGGTGCGTGAGGTACCTTAGCACCGTGGATTCCTTGGTCAGTTTCCTTTGGAGCTGTTTCTTGCAACACCATTGAGTGAATCTTTTCCATTTTTCACCATAGCACTTGCGTGTGCTGGGCCTTCTTGCCTCTCGTAGCACCCGCAGGGTGCTCTCTGGTAGTTTTAGGTGTGCGAATTCTAAGTCCTCAGGAGCCAGGCTGAGAGGTTGAGGCTCTCTGGCTCTGGGTGTAGGATTTCTCCGTTTTCCATGGAGAGCAGGTCTCTTCTTTTTGAGAACTTGTGTGGTGGCCCCTGCGCCATCTCCATTATCTGAGAAAACCAGGTCTGTCTGGCCCATTGTGGTGCCACAAGGATGAGCGTCATGTTGCTCTTCATGCATTTGTTGAGAACCCTCGGGATCAGTGGTATCGGGGGGAAAAGCGTAGGCAAATGTTTTCGACTAGCTTATCCATAGGGCATTCCCCTGGGACAGTGCCTCTGGTTGCCTGGATGCAAAGTACTGGCATTTTGCATTCTGGTGTGTTGCAAATAGGTATTGTTGGCGTGCCCCATTTCCTGAATAGTCTCTCCGTTTCCTGAGTATTGAGTTCCCACTCGTGGGACGCTGAAGTCTGTCTGCTGAGCCAATCTGTTTCTACATTGTCCTTCCCTGGCAGGTGTATGGCTAGCAGGTCTATTTTTAGTGGTATAGCCCATTTCCAGATCTCCTGTGCCAAGTTTGACAGAGGGAACGACTGAGTTACCCCCTGTTTGTTTATGTAAAACATCGTTGTGGTGTTGTCCGTTTGTATTAGCACCTTCTGGTTGTACAGGTGCTTCTGAAAAGCCTTGAGGGCTAGCAACACAGTTTTCAGTTCCAGGTAGTTGATGTGCCTGACTGCGTCTGTAGGGCTCCACAGACCCCTCACTCTGAGCCTGTTCATGTGTGCGCCCCACCCCTTCTGCGATGCGTCTGTGGTGATGGTCACTGTTAGGTCCGGTGGTGTTAGAGGTTTCCCTTCTGTTATTCTCTCCCTGGTCCACCACCTTATCTCCTCCTGCACCCTGTGCGTTACAACCACTAGATCCTCCCAACTTCCTGTAGCTTGTGACCATTGCTGTTGTAGCCACTCTTGGAGTGGTCTCATCTGTAGGCGTACATTGGGGACCAAGTGTATGCATGATGCCATCATCGCCAAGATCTTGCTCACAGTCCTCACTGTCAGAGCTCGCCCCTTCTGGTAGTGACGTTTCTCCCTCAGTAGGCTGAGCGTTCTCTTCTCGCTCGGTAAGACTGTGCATTGGACGGTGTCGATCTGGGGTCCCAGGAAGATCTTCACTTGCTCTGGTTCTATTGAGCATTTGCCCCAGTGTATGGAGAAACCCAGGCTTGCTAGTGTTCTTGTCACCTGTCCTGCATGTTCTTTGCATGTCTTGTAAGAGCTTGCCTTTACCAGCCAGTCGTCGAGGTAGGGGTACACGTGTATCCCCTCTCTTCTTAGGTGTGCGGCCACTGCCACGAGGCATTTGGTGAACACCCTTGGCGCGGACTTTAGGCCGAAAGCGAGGGTCGTGAATTGGTAGTGATCCTCGTTTACTGTGAACCTTAGCATGTGCTGCTTGTTCATGGGGATGTGCAGGTACGCATCTTTGAGGTTTATGGTGGACAAGAAGTCCCCTGTCTTTATCTGTGGGATGACCTCTTGTAGGGACGTCATTTTGAATTTCTGCGTTTTTACGTATTTGTTTAGGAACCGTAGGACCAGGATGGGTCTTAGACTTTCGTCCACCTTTGGCACTAGGAAGTAGTTTGAGTACACTCCCTTGTTCCGTTCTTTGAAAGGAACTCGTTCGATGGCCGCTTTGAGGAGGAGTTCTTTGGCTTCCTCTTGCAGTAGTTGCAGCTCTCTTCCCGAGTGCTGTCTTTTCTTTGGTTTTCTGTTTGGTGGTCTTCTTTCCAACTCTATGCAGTATCCGAACTGCATGATATTGAGTATCCACTTGTCTGTTGATATTTTCCTCCATTCCTGGAGAAAAAATCTCAATCTTCCTCCTACCGGCGTTACATGTTCCTTTGTATTTTGTCCGTGTAGGCCTCTCCTTCCTCTTTTTCCGTGCTCCTCCCCCGGAGGGTTTGGGTGGTGGAGCACCTTCTCCCGTGTGAAGTCACTTAGAGGGTGGTTGTTCACCGCCTCTCCTTCTCTGGCCCCGTCCATTTCCTCTTGACCGAAAGGACTGGCCCCTGCTTTGGTAGTTCCAGCCTTGCCTCTGCTGGCCCTGGTGGCCTTGGTTGTCACTCTGTTGCCCCTGGTGGAAACTCTGGTGAGAATCTCCTCGCTGACTTCCACCTCTGCCGTTCGGCCTCCATGTACGAGTGCCTCTTCTCATCCCCCTGAACTGCAGGGCCCCCATGGACCTTGCCGTCTCGTTGTCCTTCTTCAATTGGGTGAGATTCTCATCAACTGGGGCTCCGAACAGTGATTCCCCGTTGAAGGGTGTGTTCAGGATGTTGTTCTGAACCTCAGCCTTAAAACCTGAGATCCTGAGCCAGGCTTGCCTTCTCTCAGTGATGCCTATAGCCATCAGTCTGCTGGATGTTTCTGCTCCATCCAAGGCTGTCTTCAGGCACGAATTGGCGATGCTCTTCCCCTCTTCCACAAGGTGTGATGCCCTCTCACGGTATTGTTCCGGGAGGTGCTTGAGCAACTGTCCCATCTCATCCCAGTGCTGGTATTGATGCCTATTCAGGAGGGCGTTGGAGTTCGCCATCCGCCAGTGCGCTGCGGCGTTCCTCTCAATTTTCCTGCCAGTTAGGTCCATCCTCCTGCTTTCTTTGTCAGGTGGAGGTCCAGATGTTGTTGGGACGTTTGCCCTTTTTCTGGCCGTTGCAGCGATTATTGAATCTGCTGTGACGGATCCCTTGATGTAAGCTGGGTCTTGGGAGGAGAATTTGTATTTCTTCTCCGTCATCGGCGTTACTGATCTGCACGTAGCCGGGTCCTTGAAGGCTTCCTTAACCTGGTCTGTGATACTCTTGAGCATGGGCAGGAACTGGCTTCTTGTCTACTGGGGAGCAATGTCTCGAGCAGGAAGTCTGCTTCAGGTTTCTCCTCCTCCATCTTAACTCCATAAGCTGCTGCCGCCTTTCTGACCACCTCATTGTATGCCCCAATGTCATCCGGTGGTGAAGGCCTCGAGGGGTATGTTTCTACCGCCTCCTCTGGGTTTTCGGCCTCGATGTCCTGCCATTCCAGGTCTTGGGCTGTCGAGGAACCTGAGCCGTAGCTTGACTGCTGTTCCCCGTAATCCCCTTCTGTGTAGTAGAGGTCTTCCTCCTCTTCGTGCTCCGACGGTTCCGGAGTTTTCTGCGGCTCTTCGACGTCGAACTCCTCGAGCTCCTGTACCACAGCGACGCTCGTTGCCGGCTTCGAGGGGATCTTGTAACTTCTCATTTTTTCATCGAAATCCTTCTTTCTCTGAAGGATGTTCTCCATTTCGGCCTCGAGCCTCTTTCTCTTTCTCTTTCTCTGCATCTCTGCGGCCTGTTCGTCATCAAGCGTTTCGGCCGCCCTTTTCGGCGGCGCAGTCGCAGCTTTCTTCGGCTCCTTTTCTTTCGAAGTCGAAGGCCCTTTTTCGGGGGCCTGCTTCGATGACCTTTGCTTTTCGCTGGTCTTTGGCCTCCGGGAGTCCTTCTCGGAGGATCCGCTGGGCTCTTTTTCGGAGGATGCAGCTTCGGTCGTCGATTTGTTCGGCGCCGGTGCTCCTTTCGAGGCTCTGGGCTCAGACTTTCGAGAGTCTGCCTCTGGTTTTCGAGGCCCTGTGGGAGTTTTCGGGGTCGTAAACTCTCCTACCTTATCAGGCGTTTTCTTATCGGTCTCAGCGACCGTGAAGTCATCTGACCCTTCGGCGATGTTGTCCTCGTCGTCTGTGGAGAGGCCCAGTTCGTAAAGCGTCGGGGCTTGGCCCTTGCCCTGCATTGTGTGGTGAGCTGTCCTCTGTCTTTCTCGAACTCGGAGTGTCTTCGGCTTGAAGACGGAGCAGGCGTTGCAGTCTCTGCTCTCGTGGTCGATAGGTAGGCAGAGGTTGCAGACTGGGTGCCGGTCTTTCTGTGCAAACTTGTGGTGGCAGTTCTTGCAGAATTTAAAGGGCGTCTTGTACATCCCTGCGCTCAGGGGGCCCCCTGTGTGCGCATTTCTCCAAGGACGTCGAAGATTTCGAAGTTCTCTCCTTTCTTCGTCGTCTCTTCTCTAAAGGTCCTCTTCTCCCGATCTTCTCAGGTCTTCTCTGTTGAAGATTTGCTATATTTTCTCCTTTCCTCCTCAAAAACTTCTGTAGCTTCACGCGACGATCCAGACCCAACGGCGGAAAAAAGAATCTGAAGATGGCGCCCAAGGGTGGTAGCTTCCGCCGGAAGCACGCCGACGTCACCGAAGGGACACCAAATGGTGGGACGTCGACGCCCACCTGGGCTACAAAAAAAAAAAAAAAAAAGAGAAAAAAGACTACGAATCCGGACCCAACCACCAGATTGCGGAATATGCGGAATATGCACAGCATAGTGAATCCAGAAAGATTCACGCTGCAAAACAGCCACATACAGTCATGGTATTTCTGAGACGGTGCCGGATGGGGTCACAGCAAGTATCGCCCTCGACTGCCTCTGACGGCAGTTTCCAGGGAGGATCTTTCACCATTCTCTGCATTGGCTACGCTTGTGTCTCTGCCAGGTCTTGTCGATGTGGGTCTTGGAGAGTGACCCGACGGGGCTAGATAAGGGGCAGGGAACAGTTCTTCAGAGTAGATATTCCCTTCTGGGTTATGGCAGTTGTCCTCTACCCTCTCGGACAGACTGTCGGCGGCAACACCGTCATGTAGGTCAACAGACGGGGCCATTGACATGGGTCATTGAGGGACACATTCCGCGAGACCCACTCTAGGCCTCTGCGGGCTGTTACTTTCGTGCCATTGACATCAGTGACAGTCCATGGGTATATCTCCAAAGGTAGCCTGAACTTTCCTCCTGGACGACGGGATCACCTATCTATATGGGACTGTTCTTAGCTCAGCGCTTGTGAGAAGCATAGTCGTGTCTGACTGATTTGGGGGGTTTGGCTCATTCTCCCACACTGGGTGGTGGGGTATGGTGTCTGCCATGGACCTTCCAAACCACAACTTGCTAGGAGAGATGCCTGTCATGGAGTGAGGCGTAAGTCTGTATTCTCGCAGGAACTGGTACAGTGCCCTCAGCTAGCGCAATCTTGAGCACTTTGGTGAGGGTCCTCATCAGACGTTCCACCTCTCCATTGGCTTGAGGCCAGCTGGGGGTTATGGCGCAGTGCTTAATGTTCAGTGAGCGCAGATAATCCACAAGGTCGGACCCATTCAAGGGGGGCCCATTGTCGGTACGAATCTTGTGGAACAGACCATGGGTATCATGAGTTTCTCCAGCTTTGGGATAACTTCATATGCAGATGTTGTCACAAGTTCCAACTCCTGGTACAGTGAGTAGTCATCCACCACAACAAACGTGCGTCCCTCTAAGGAGTCTGCCGAAGTAGGCACTCAACCTCTGCCACAGAATGCTAGGGCCTACTTCTGTGATGACGGGTGCTGGACAGTCAGGCTGGCTGGTCACCAGGCAGAAAAGGCAGTTGCGCTCTACAGCCTCCACTTTCTGGTCTAGACCCGGGAATCAGACCTTGCTCTTGAGCCTGTTCTTGGATTTCACTATGCCTTGCTGTGCTCCATGTGCCAGGAGGGCCCCTTTGTGTGTAAAGCTTTCAGGCAGGACCGACCGCAGGCCTCGCAACAGGCATCCTTCGCTGGTGACCGATAGTTCCTACTGGACACTGTGGAGGGCTCGGAGGGAGGATAGAACGGTGACTGAACGGAATAGTGCTTGATATTGGAGTGGTCGCCACTCACCTTTGGCGGCAGCTTCAAAAGCCATTTGCAAACAAGTATAGTTCTGGGTAGCTGCTGCCACCTTCTGGAACAACATTGGTATGGGTTTGGTGCGATCCACGATCATTCGTACAGACGCCTCTGTTTCTACATTATCGGCTGTCTCAGAAAGGGTAGCTGGCCACGTGTGCCTGGACAGAAAGTCACTGGGCTCTGGGTGCCGGGACAGTACTCCACCTTGAACTGAAATTCTTGTAGTTGAAGGACCACGTTTCTATTCTCGGAGGTGGCTTTGACGAGGACTCCTGAAATTGGAGTTTCAGTGGTTTGTGCTCCGTGCTGATGGCGAAGGGATGTCCATATAGATAGATGTAAAAATAATAAAGCAACCCACAGGATGGCAATAGCCTCTCGTTCTATTTGAGAATAGCGCTGTTCAGTGGGCGTTAGCGTGCGGCTAGCGTAGGCCTCCAGGGCCCCTGCTATACATTCTAGTTGCTAAGTCAGTGCTGCACCAAGGCCTGTGAGACTGGCATCCACTATAAGCAGCAAGTCTCGCTGTGGGTCAAAGTAGACTTAGGTGGTTTCGGCAGACAGGGTGGCTTTGGTCTGGCAAAATGCGTTTAACTGTTCTTGATCCCACACACAGGAACTGGACGCTTTGGTGACCTACATGAGTAGGCCAGTGATGTCCGACAGGTTTTTTATTAACCGCCCACAGTAGGTCATCATACCCAGAAAATAACGGACTCCGGACACAGAAGAGGGCACTGGGGCATCTTCTATGTTCTTCACCTTGTCGGGTCTGGGCCGATGCCTTTGTCTGAGAATAAATAGCCAAAGAAAAGAATGTCTTTACGCAAGAAATTACATTTCTCCCGGTGCAGTATTTAGCCCTCTTTCTTTGAGTTGAGTAAACACTGCCCAGAGGTGGATCAGATGCTCTCCCAGCATCAGTGCATGGATGAAGATGTCATCAATGACATTAAGCACTCTTGGAAAGCCATGCAGGACATTCCTAACGATGTTTTGGAAGACCACCTCTGTGCTGGAGATGCCAAAAACTGAGTCTGGTGTACTTCCAGAGGCCAGCGTGTTTTGAGAAGGTGGTAATGGGACGGGAGTCACGGTGCAGCGGGACCTGATGGTAGCCCAACCTCAAATCCATTTTGGAGAACCATTTAGTTCCAGCCAACTCAACAATGATGTCAATGGTTGGTGTGAGGTGACGCACAAGCTTGATCGCTAGGTTTGGGATTTGCTAGGTTTGGGATCCACATGTCTACATAGATGCAGACAGAACCAGGCTACTTGGATTTCTTTGCAACGACGATCGGGGAGACTCATGGCGTGAGGCCTCATACCCATTTGATGATGCCGGCTGTTTCCAGGAGCGTTCACTCCACCTCCACTTTGGGTCAAAGGTGGAAGGCTATACTGAGATGTCTGAGGGCAACCAGAGCAATGGACTCCTCGATGTGTAGCTGAACAGGCGGCCCGACCAGGCAGTCAATCCCCTCAAACAGGGTCGCAAAGTCTTGCAGTAGACAGTCCAGGTCTTGAGCATTTACACCAATGCCAACTTTTATCAGGTTGAGCTCTTGAGCTGTACGGCAACTGAGCAGGAAACCAGGCCCTTTCTGTGAAACATTCTTACGCCTTCCTCGGGGTGGAGTAGTGTGATAAATCAGCGTGGAACACCCCATAAAGACACAGCAGTGAGTGGCTGCCAAAGGCATACATCTGCACGTTGGTGTGGCACAGCTTTGTTGGACTTGGCAAGCCGTGGTAGACATCTGCGGCCATGAAGTTGATCGATACTCACTTGTCGATGAGAGCTGGGACCGTGTTATCTCGCACCGCCACCTGGCACATGTGGGCTGTCTGGTGCGTGTTTTTGAGGGTATCAAGAACTCTTATGTGGACGACCGATGCCCCATCTCAGTCCATGTCACTGTCAGCGAAATACTCTGAGTGCAATTCTACTGCAAGTACAGCCTTCCGTGGTGCCTTGGGGAGTTGACCATGTGAGGAACAACAGACTTTTGCGAAGTGGTTGAGTTTACACCACGCGCTGCAAGTCTTGAGCTGGCATGACATGATCCATTGTGATGGGATGAACCACCGCACCATCCGCAGGTGCAGGACTGAGTTCCTGGCTTGGCCTTGGGGGAGCTTGGAGGCATCTGTCTTATCTTTACACGCACCTTTTTGGATTGCGTTGATAGGTTCCTCTTTGATAGGGACAGGAAAGTTAGGGTCCATGTGGGCTGTTCTGGCCTTGGATAGCTCTTTGGAGCAATCCAGAGTAAAGATATCTCTCATGGATGTGTTTGGTTACTGCAGGATGCATTCATGCTGCTTGGAGGACGTACACCCTTGGATGATTGAGTGATTAGAGCAGATTTCATTGTCTTCACCCGGGAGAGTGCATGTGCTGGCAAGTTCTTGTAGGCGACCATGGAACACGTCCACAAGTTCCTCGGGGAGCTGCTTGCTTGACGCAGTAGGACGTGCTTGTAATTGGGGTGGGCATAAGGTATGTAGCGCGCCGTGACGGTATCCCTCAGGGTAGCGTAATTACATGGGGGCACACCCGCCACGATGGACTTGGAGATCTTTTGGATGTCGGCACCTCCTAGGTGCAGAAGCATGGGGCGCCTTCAAACTGAAGGCATTTTAATAGCTACAAATTATGTCTCTAGGCGCCCTACCCATGCCTTCGAGCAAGCTGCTTGGTATGGTGGAGATCCTGTGACCGAGAATGGCTCCAGAGCCAGTATGCTGGCCATGTGGTTGCTGAGTGAGTCTATGTGCGGCGATAGGCGCTACGGGATACGCAGAAGGGTAGGGCAACTCATGTGTCTGTGTAAGGAGGCAGATGCATTTTGTGGGGTAGCAGGTGGGCAGGTATGGTAACTTGTGGCTGCCTTCTTGGGCGCACACCGTAGAGCACCACGTTGACTAACAGGTGAGGATGCCAAATGGTGAGCTTCAGGTGGGTGTACTTTTATGGGGGAACAGTGGGCCAGCACCTCTGGTCCGTGTGCAGGTTGGCTGGGCTCCAGAGTCTCTAAGCTGAATACACCCAGGCAGGTAACTTAGATAAGGGGCAGGCGGGCGACACTCTGCCACCCTTGCTGAAACTTCCTTGGTGGATGCGGCAGCTCCCAATGAGGCTGGGAGAGGGAGGAAGGCCAGGGCGTCAAACCATTCCTCCCAGGGAGCGGAGCCACATGGTGTGCACAGGCTGCAGCTCGCGGGCAAGGCGCTGTGCTCGAGTCCACAGGCAGTGCTCGGCCCCGCTGCCAGCTGCACCAGCATAGAAGGACTTCCGTGGGCAGCAGAGCCAGGCAGAGGGACACACAGTTGTTGGACGGCCCCCTAGTTACCAGTGTAGCGTGGGTGCCAGGGGTGCCCACGCTGTGCTGCACATAGACACACACACATGTACTTCGGTGGTGGTCTCTTTCTTAACAACGGCCGGAGCCAAGGGCTATTTATTACCACATCTGGCAGTACCCCAGATGCAACCACACAACTCACGTACGCAGGGGGCAGGGATTACAACCCCCTTGCGTAATACCAATAATGGTGTTGCCCAACATTGGCAACACTAAAGCCACCTGTGCTGGGTGGACGGCGAGGAGGGACGCCAGAGTACCAATGGATTACAGCCGGGACTTGGAGTGGCTTGGTGGTGGCTGGGTACGCCAGTGGACAGGAGGTCCTCACATGAGGTAAGGCGCGAGCGGGGGTCAACTCCTCGGCTCCATCTATGACACAGCCCACTCAGGACCATAGGCCACAGAAGGAGTTGCCTGCAAGCTTGCACCGTCCACACCTTCACGCAAGAGGGGTGTAGCTGTAGTGGGGGGGGGGGGGGTTAGTGGTGCACCCCCGGGGACGAAGGCACAGGGTCAGAGGGGAGTTAGATGGAGGATTCCCCCATCCTCCCCCAGCAAGAAGGAGAGTATTCCA
Source organism: Lissotriton helveticus (assembly GCF_964261635.1). NCBI lineage: Eukaryota > Metazoa > Chordata > Amphibia > Caudata > Salamandridae > Lissotriton > Lissotriton helveticus. Next base: position 288,130,584 of record NC_136062.1, read on the forward strand.
GGCCCACCATTAACAAATCCAAATCCTCTGTGCATCCAGACTCTGGCAGAATTGCAGATTCTCATGGAGAATTTTCAATATCTGGAAGTGTATGTGACAAGCGACCATCTGTAAGCCTGGGAACGGAACATCCAACCCCATCTTGGGTGACTCGGGATTTGAGGTATTGGGCAAACCTGCTGTTGTGTTCTGTATAATGTTGATTTTTTCCTGGTATGTGATGTTGTTTCCTGCCAACTGTGATGCTTCTGGAATCTGGATTGTGAAGTTGAGCCAGCAGACAGTTGCTGGGTATCAGGGACAGTCCAGGGGTCACTTGCTTTGACCTGTCATCTCAAAAACTGCCATCCACTAGGCACTGACGCAACTAACAGCTACTACACAGGTGGTACTCAAAGTGTGGCGGAAATCCCGTAGAGCCCTTGGCAGGAGGGGACGATTGACACAAGAAACCCTGTTATGGCTCAGGACTCGATTCACACAAGTTGTGGCCCTAGAAGCTTTCAGGTCCTGGGATCTTATCGGTACTTCGAAACTGGGAGACGTCATGTCAGGGTCCAGTATGAAATCATTTAATAGCCACAGGTTAACTGTGACCTACACAGTTAGCAATTCCTTTGATATCTGCAATTAAGATACACCCTTACCCTATACATTAGAGGATGAACAGACATACCAGAAATAAGCAGAGCTAAATGAACACAAAATCTCCCAGCTAAACCAACCATTAGTGATCAATAGCCCTGATACATTTGATCTGCTGAGAAACGCCTGGGTGGATGACCTTGGTCAACTGACAGATGACTAATAGAGGGAGGCCTATGCCTCCCCCAGGGAAGCAGCGATTGCCTCAAGAGTTCAATCAATCAATCAGGGAATTGTAAGCGAGCTACTCACCCTTGAAGGTCTCAAGGCACTGAAGGGGGGGTGGGGCAGGTCCCCAGATCTGTTTAGCCAAAGAGCCAGGTCTTAAGGGTCTTTCTGCAAGTGTTCAGGGAGGGGGCGTGTCTGATGTCTGCGGGTAGCTCGTTCCAGGTCTTGGCTGCAATGCGAGAGAAGGATCTTCCGCCTGCTCTGGCTTGTGGATGTCTGGGGTTTCAGACAGTGTGAGGTTGGAAGATCAGAGATTTCTTTGGGGTACATGGAAGTTGATCTGTCGTTGAGGTATTTGGGTCAGTTTTTGTGTAGGCATTTGTAGGTGTGAGTGAGGATTTTGAAAGTGACTCTTTTCTCCACGGGGAGCCAGTGGAGACTTCGTAGGTGTTGACTGATGTGTTCGTGTCGGGGGATGCCGAAGAAGAGTCTGGTGGCGGTGTTCTGGATTGTCTGGAGTTTGCGGAGTAGGGACTTGTTGATGCCGGCGTAGAGTGCATTTCCATAGTCCAGTCTGCAGGTGATGAGTGCATGGGTGACTGTCTTCCGTGAGTGATGAGTCGAGTATGATGCTGAGGTTCTTGGAGTGGTCTGAGGGTGTAGGTGGGCTTCCGAAGGCAGTCAGCCACCAGGTACTGTCCCATGCAGGAGGGGTGGTACCAAGGACGAGGACTTCTGTCTTCTCGGCGCTGAGCTTCAGGCAGCTGTTGGTCATCCAGACTGCGACGTCTTGCATTCCTTTCCGGAAGTTGAGTTTGGTAGTGGTGGGGTTTTTGGTGAGGGAGAGGATGAGCTGGGTGTCGTTGGCGTAGGATACGATGTTGAGGCAGTGTTGTCGGACAATGGCTGTGAGAGGGGCCATGTAGATGTTGGGAGGGTGGGACTCAGGAACGAACCCTGTGGGACTCCGCAGGTGATTTTCGTGGGGTCGGAAAGGAAGGGTGGGAGTCTGATCCTTTGGCTTCTTCCGGAGAGGAATGATCGGATCCAGTTCAGGGCTGTTCCTTGTATGCCTGCGTTGTGTAGTCTGGTGACTAGTGTGCGGTGGGAGACGGTGTCGAAGGCCGCTGATAGGTCGAGTAGGATGAGGGCAGCAGAGTGGCCTTGGTCCAGGAGGGTGCCTATGTAGTCTGTGGCGGTGAGTAGGACGGTCTCTGTGCTTTTTTGATTCCGGATTGGGACGGGTCGAGGATAGAGTTCTCTTCAATGAATCTTGTCAGTTTCCTGTTGACTGTTTTCTCTGCAACTTTCGCTGCGGGGGGGGGGGGGGAGTGAGATGGGCCGATAGTTCTTGAGGTCGATGGGGTCAGCTTTGGGCTTCTTGAGCAGAGATCTAACTTCTGTGCGTTTCCAGTCGTCTGGAAAGGTGCCTGTTTTGAAGATGGTGTTGATGGTGCGTTGCAGTTTGGGTGCGAAGGCTGCCGTGGCTCTGTGGTAGATGTGAGGGGGGCAGGGGTCGGTGGAGGGTCCCCCGAGTGGATGCTTTTCATGGTCGGTGCCCAGTTGGAGATGGTGGGCTGGCTGGTGTTTCTGGGGGGCCGTCTGTGGCACCTGGTGGATGGTCGATGAAGCGGTCGTAGAGGTTTTTGATCTTGAGGTGGAAATAGGTTCCAAGCTTTTCACAGAGGTCTTGGGATGGGGTGATGTCTGTGGCTTCGCTGCGTGGGTTGGTGAATTCTTGAATGACACTGAAAAGTTCCTTGGAGTTGGTCACAAATATGTTGTGGATGAAGTTCCACTTGGTGGCTCTGATCTGGTTGTGGTAGTCCGTCATGGCATCCTTAAAGGTGGCCTGGTTTTCGGTTGCCTTGGCTTCTTGGAGAGCGGTGGTGAATAAGGCAGATTTCCTGGGGCGTAGTCTGTCAGTGTTGAGCAGAGGGCGAGCTTGTCTGCGCAGTCGGAGATCCAGGTGTGGAGTTCTCTGGCTGTGTCATTTGTGTCGGGTGCCCAGGTGTGGTTGTCTCGGGTGAGGATGGAGTTAATTAGCTCGTCGGTAACCTTGCTCCAGTTCCTTCATGGGGGCGTGGGGCTGGTTTGGGTGCCTTGGGTTTGTTGATGGGAAGTGTATGTAATGGTGGTCGGTCCATGGCGGCTGCATTGTGCGGCTGAATTGGACGCCGTTTCCTGCCACGAAGATGGGGTCGATGGTGTGTCCTTCTCTGTGGGTCGGCGTGTTGATGAGTTATTTAAGTCCCATGCTGGTGAGATTGTCACGAACGATAGTAGAGTTGGGGTCGCTGGGGTTGTCGAGGTGGAAGTTCAGGTCTCCAATGAGTATGTCCTTTGTTGAGGCGATGGCGTGGGGTGCAATTAAGTCGGTGATGGATTGGCGAAGGGTGTTCAGGGGCTGGGGGGTCTGTAGACGAGGGTTCCTCGGAGTGTGGCTTTGGGGGTGGTCTGGATCTGGAAGTGCAGGTGTTTGGCAGAGGGGAAGGTTTCACTGGAGGTGGTGAGGAGGAGGAAGTTCTTGTGGGCGATGGAGAGGCCCCCTCCTGGGTGGTTGGGGTGGTCTTTCCTCTGGATCTTGTATCCATCTGGGACGGCGATGCTGATGTCGGGGTGGAGGAAGCGTTGGTCCAGGTCTCTGTGAAGAAGGCGATGTCGGGCGAGAGAGAGTCGAGTAGGTTCCATGGTGTGTTTGTGTAGAGAGCGTACGTTGAGGAAAATGCATTTTAGGGTGTCGCCGGTGCTGGCATCGCCGGTGTTGGAGGACGGGGCGGCGGTGAGTGTCTAGTGGCAGTGGAGGCAGGAAAACTGGCCGTGGATCGAGTTCGGCGAGGCCGGTTGGCATTCTCTAAGTCTTTCAGGGCTGAGTGCGTGGATGGTGGTGGTGGTGGTGGTGGTGGTGGTGGTGGTGTTGTAGCGATGGTTACTGTGAGGTCCAGGGTTCCTGGCGCTGGCCGCAGTCTGGTTGCAGACAGGCCCAGATGGGCTTGCCTTTGGCGTGCCGGCTGCAAGCCCACTGCGTGCATCCGCTGCGCGACCGCGCAGCAGCCTCCATTAAGTAGGGGAGGTGGGAGGGAGGAGAAGCTGGGAGGCGGGAGCGGTGGGATTCCGCGGGTAATTCCGGGTGGGAGGGGCCACAGGGGCAGCAGCGGCGAAATGAACAGGCAGGCACGAGAAAATGAAAACAGTGGTGGAATTGGAGCTAGACACAGATGGGCACAATAACAGTGTCACAACAGGGAACAAATGCAGAAAAAAAAAACAGCTAAAAAAAGGTTACGGTGGTTGCAGGCAGTCTGGTCCCAGTTCGAGCTGGCAGCAGGCACAGGAGCGGGCAGAACCCCCGAACCTCCCAAGGAGGAGGTCGGGCTCTGGAGGCAAGAGACGGCAAAGCAGAGCTGCGGGGAGAGAGTGGACCTAGACCGAGGGTCGGAAGTCTTACTCATACAGTGGTAGTATCTACACGATGTTCAAGAGTTCTGCCTCATAAGTGGAAGTATCTACACAGGGTTTACTAGACCCAAGACAGGCTGTGTCGGATGGGGACTGTTGACTAACCCACCTGTCTGAGATTCCAGTCGGAAGGAGGGGTGGGGGTTTCCTTCACATGGCCTGGGCATGCACAAGAGTAGCCCCGTTCTGGAAGGGGTTGTTGGACTGTCTTGGTAAAGTGTAGGTTTGGGTGCTGCCTCAGGAACTCAAGTTAGTTCTCCTCCACACAATGGAGGAACTGCAAGCCGACAAGTGTTTGGGGCTGGTCATAATGAAAAGGGATATCGCTAGGGCCTGGAAATATAGTGACTCCCCCACAGTTAGAACTATGGAAACAGGGGCTGGGTCGCAGTAGGAGTTTGGAAATTCCTGTATATAAGGCCAGAGGTTCTCTCCTTAAAATATGGGCATCACGGTGCCAATATCGGGGCATCACACTTCAGAAACTGGAGAAACCTCGGTACCCTCTGGTGGAGGAAATTCGGTCCTATGCGGAAGGGAGCTCAATGGAAATGTCAAAAGTCAGGACTGAGGACAATGGGGTTGGGCGTCTGCTGCTGAGAGGGTTTGCCACAGGCTTGAATGTAGGCATACCTCACTACCATACAATATTAATTGTGGGGCTCAGCTTATCGGTCATTGATGTTTTGTGCCATCTTTTGAGTGTGATGTTGTATCGTTAACACAGAGTTCAAAAGAGTTAGTCTTAAACTGCAGATTTCTATTTTTTTCTGAAATCTAAATTTTTTTGAAATGCTGAGACAGCGTTGACAGTGAGAGGTCACTGAGTTGAAAATATAATACAAACTGTCGCATACTTCAGAAATGAAATACTTAATTTCTTTTTTTAAGAGAGGAGACAACGTTGACCTCATTAATGCTACCTGGAGCATGAGCTACTTGTGTCTGTAATTCATAATTAGCTTGTAAATGCCCAGTGTTTGCACTAAATAAGACGTTAGTTAGAGGTGGGTAAAGGCAGCTTTTGTTTATATAAATTATACTTCGCGTAAAAAAAAAAGTAACAGTAACTCAATGGCTCAGTTTTCCAGATTCATTTCGTAAAATGTCGGAAGTGCACAAGGTCCATTCAGGCCGTGTAACAGCTGCACAGACCATGAAGAATTAAAGAAAACTATCACGGGGCTCTCATAAGATCATACAAAGGTCAGGGCAGTGATAGTGCCATTTTAAATCAATTTACTTAAAAAGAGGTCAGAAAAATGCTTGCGAAAGTAACCCTACCTGCTGAGAGTCCGAAGAGAATGTAGTGGCGGAGCTATGTGCTAATGGAAAGGTTGGAGGTATCCCCAGGCACCTGCCCGTTCAGACACTGTTCATCTAGAAGTGTCACCTCTTACAGAACACTACTCAAGGGAAGGGGAGCCAGTCATGAAGAAGGAATGAAGGCTTGCCCTACTCTCGGGTCTTCATCCTCCATTAGCTACTTGCTAAGAGTGTGATAGGCATGGAGTCACACCGGGTGTGGTTTAACAAACAGTTCAGCCTACCCCTCCTCACACGTTAAACGACATAACTGCAGAAGGAGACAGAAGACTATCAAACTCTGGTGATAATGAAACTAGGACTTCCTCTAAGTGTATTGAGGGCCTATTTCCTCAGTAGATGGGTGAATGCAGCGACTGCTCGTTGCTCAGTGCACGACCAGAATTCACAGCAACCGTTTCTTGGTACATTTACGAATTTGGGGTTGCTAATATGATTCTGCCCCTTTGTCTATACTATGCTGTTTTGAAGGCACAAGGGGCAGGACTTGTTAATACTGTAGTTTCATTTGTTAATACTGTAGTATCCGTGAGCCCTATAGCATAGATTATATATACATAGGCTATAGGAGGCAAGGGAAATGGATCTCAGGGGACGATTATCGGTTGACAACCATAATTTAGGTACTATTTGAACTTCGCTAGGTTGGTCCACAGTCCCACTACATCTGCTGCACTAATGATAGTTAGACCTCCGTTTCCGCATTCTCGGATTCATGCTTCCATGGGACAATTGGGCTGATTTGCTTTGTTTTGTTATAGATCTGAAAGTAGCACATTTAACTCCAAATTATTGTATTCTAATTATTGTTAAGCGTGCTGCCACCCACAAGGTAGCTCGTCGCCTGCCGGTGGAATGATAGTGGGAGACCTTAGAGAACTAAGGGCCAGATATAGGTTGACAGATAGCGATCGCAAACGCAGAAATTCGCAGAATTTCCACGTTTGCGATCGCAAATAACCCATGTGAAAATGTAGAGACAGAAAAAACGAATCGCTAAAAATAAAGGAAATCAGTTAGCGAGTCTTTATTTAGCAAATATGCCACACTGACTCACGATTTTGCGAATCGCTAAATAAGGAACGGCAATATCAAGTTGCAAACCAATGTACATAAAATCGCAAATAGCGATTTTTTTTAAATCGCTAATTTGAAGTCTCAAATTAACACGGGCTCAAAGCAGGTGGTAACCAGGTGCACTGCATATAAACAGCCCCAGAATGCATCTGCGTGAACACAATGGCGGCCCTCTGTCATTGCAAGGCGGATGCAAGCTGCAGCACTGAGGATCTGGAGATGACAGGAACACGTATACAGATTGCGCATCACACTATTCCAACTCACAGAGGCAGAAATCCATGAGAGGTACAGGCTTCACCCCACCACCATCTTAGACCTGATACGTGACCTGCACGCAATCCTGGAGCACCAGACACCAAGGGCGCACGCAATACCACCACATGTACAGGTCCTTTGTTGCCTGCACCTACCTGCATCACCAGGGAGTCATAGCTGTGGCAGGTGGTGTCTCACAGAGTTGCCTGTCACGCTTCCTGGATGCCATGATGCAAAGAATGCACCACTACATCGGGTTCCCTAGCACACATAAGGAACTGCATAAGACAAAGACAGATATTTATCAGACGGCCCAGTTCCCAAATGTCATAGGGTGCAATGATGGGACACATATTCCAATCTGCACCCCCCCCTCTGCTACTGAGTACATATATCGGAACCGCAAATCAACACATTCAATCAACGTACAGGTAATTTGTGATGCTCTCTACCATTCCTATGTGACTCTTAGAGTATATACATTCATATCCCTTCTCTATGTATATAGAGATAACTCTAATCACTAGTAAATGCAGTAGACCTTTCTACCCTCTACCATTCCTATGTGACTCTTAGAGTATATCCATTCGTATCTCTTCCTTAAGTGACTTTACTATTTGGGACATTTTCAATTTTTCTTTCTGTGTGTATTTCTTCATTGTGTGACTTTACATCTTGTACATTTGCAATTTTTTCTGTTTGTATCTTTTATGTAACGCATGTAATCCGTAGTCCTTATGTTTTGAAACTGGTTCTTATGTAAAGTGCTCCGACACCTTCGGGTAAACTTCGCGCTATATAAAATCGCATTAAATAAAATAAATACAAAAATAAACATCATCACCGATATTGTAGCAACATTTCCAGGGAGCACTCATGACTCCTACATCTTCAGGAACAGTGGGATCTATACACATCTTGCTGGGGGTGTATTTGGAGATGGATACCTGCTAGGTAAATCAATGCGACAAACCCTGATGTATACCTTGAATATATCTGTTGCTTACTGTGAATGATGTTTCTTCCTTTACCACTTAGGTGATAGCGCATATGCGGTGCAGTCAGTCATTTATCCCAACTCCATACCTCAACCCATCTACCCCACGTGAGAGGAGATTTAACCCCTTGCCTGCTGATGACGAGCCCAGCTCGTCATGAGGCACAGTGGAGCTGTGCTCATGACGAGCTGTGCTAGTCATGAAGGCCGAGACACTCCCCCGCGCAGCAAATTCCACACCTGTGCGGTAGTTCTAAAGTTAATCCCGTCATGGTGAATTCGGTTATGGGCAAGCCACCTCAAGCTAAGGATGATATGCCTTTCTGACTTGCTGAGCAATTTGACCAACTGGAAGCAGTGTTTCCTTACACAACTCCTGTTGAAACACAGGATTCTCACCATTTGTTTGCAGAAAGACTTAACACCAGAGGTTCCCGATTGCGAAATCTGGGGTAAGATATTTGCGACATTCTAGTCTATGGCTGTCCTGCCCTCCGTCATTAAGCGTGTACAGGATGAACACGGAGTGGAAGCGGCTGTTGAATTGTGAATGAGACTCATGAGAGTGTTTGATGTAGTTTCCGACCTAGTCCTTGCTAATGTCAAGGGTGATGCGGTGAGCTACCAGGTGTCGAATACTTTACGCGATGTCCCCGATGCCGATAAGCCCCAACAGTTACCGAAAATTATTACGGCAGCTTATAAGACCATTTGCCGCAATAGTTTGTGTGTTAAGCCTTTTGCTAAAGGAGCACAGAAGCAAACTCAGGAGCAGAAGTCTAATAAAGACGACCGCTACGATTTTCCAAAGCATAATTGGAGTACGAATAAGAAACAGGGGAAAAAGCAACAGAAACAGGGGTCACGTCCTTCTTCGCCAATACCTGTGTCTACTGAGCGCACATATGATTTGCGTGACCGTGCTACTATTAAGTCACAGGACTGTTTTAAGGTTCCTGATTAACGTTCTCCTCGCTCTTTGCAGGATACATCGGTCTCACGAACCAATGGAGGAGACTGCGGCAAAGGTCGTGGTACCCAGCAAAGCCATGAGCAGCCCCGCCAGACTGACGGTAAAGGCAAGAAAGACGACTCAACGTCCTAGACCCCGGTTTCAGAAGAAGAAGGTTACTGCTTTAACAGTGAGATATGCCACGGATAGTGAGAAAACAGCTTCGGAACCTGACGTGGGCGCTGACGCGGTTAGACAGTGGCAACATAAATTACAGTAGTGTGGGAAGCATTGCGTCCATTTCTGAAGGTGACAGCAACTGACACGTTCGTTGCTGTTGAGACAGCTGACACTAGAGTGGCTCCCCCTGAAAGACTCTATGAAATAGTTCTTTTAATTGAAGGTGACATACAACGTACTATAAAGGGGGTATTTTGGGAAAATCTTACGACTACCTATGACATTTTGTTAGAGGAAGTAGATAGGCCCTCGCCATTCGTTCTGGCCGCTCCGCAAGGAGAGGAGGTAATCCTCCCTGCTATCGCACATACTGTGCCAAAGAAGCAGGCCCTGAATTTTGCAGAAGAGTGGGCTACGGTGCTTGCACCGGCAGTGTACCATACTTAATGTGGATGGGACAAATTTTCACCCAGACATGAGATTCCTTTGCTGTCTATGCCACAGCCTAAACCCCAATACCCCATGCGACGTGAAGCGAAAGCTCCCGTGGCAGAAATCCTTGAACAATTGGAATATCAAGGTGTGATTGAAATGTGTGTGCCTCCGATGAATAATCCTCTTTTTACTGTGACCAAGCCTGATAACTCGTACCGTTTAGTATTGGATTACCAGCACTTAAACTCACATTGTAGGACCTGCGCGGTACAGAATACTCACAGTTCTGCCCTTGTGGATAGTCTCGCGCGTAAAAGGTTTAAGACCACACTTGACATATCCAATGGATTTTTTTAGCCATAACCTGTCCTCTATTAGTAGTCAATGGACAGCTTTCACCTGTGGCGGTAAACAGAAACAGTTCTGAAGATTAGCGATGGGCTATAAGAACAGTCCTGGCGTATTTGCCGCCCGCATAGTCTCTCTTTTGGAGAGGCTCGACCCGGATGCCTGCTCATATGTGGATGACATTTATCTCAGACGACGAATTATGGACGCATCTGTGTCGCGGTGACCGCATCATCTGTATGTTTGCTGACTTCGGTTACAAATGTAACTTTGCAAAATCACACATTGCAGAGTACACAGTGTTGTTCTTGGGCTATGAGCTCAACAATGTTGATTGAGGTTTGGCACCACACTTCCTGGAGAAATGAGCACAATTGCGCGCTCCTACAACTCTCAAGAAAGTACAATCTTTACTGGGTTTTTTGAACTTCGGGCGTACTTACATTTCCCGATTATGCCCAGCGTATCAAGCTGCTTTATGCCTTGTTACAAACTACTTTCTCCAAATCTTGCTGGCTGCCTGAACATTCCGCAATTTTGCGATCTTCAATCTAAATTCTTACTGACCCGTGATAACCACACCAACCTGGTAATAAAAAGCATGCCTGGGGCGGTGGGTTTCACGTACCTGACTTTCAATGAGGGTGACACAGTCCCTATCACTTACATGCCACACTTATACACTTCGGCTGAAATGCGGTCATTCTCTGTGGAAAAGGTCTTGACTGCAGTGCAGATGGCGATTCTGAAAGAACATGCACGGTCACAGGGGAAACGCATGTTGGTTGTTACACCGTATACTGCCTTGGAGGCAGTGACTAAAGCCAGTGTACCTAATTCGAAGGCTTTACATCCCCGGTGGATACAATGGGCCACATCTTTGACGTCTCCGGATGTCACCTTCATTTTTGATTACTCTTTGCAGACTAAACAGTACTTGCAGTATGAATTTGTTCATCCTGCTCCTCTGAACATGCGCCCGCTGGAGGATTTCCATTGTATCATTTACACAGATGGATCGGCGCAACCCGCGACGGAGTCCAAACATGCTTATTCGGCGGCCTGCGCAATAGTGGTTGGTACCATGGTGAATGGAGAGTTCAAGTCCGATGTCGTGCATACACAGACATTAGGGGACTGTACCGCCCAATTGGCAGAGCTCCGTGCACCTGTGCTTGCACTGGAGTATGCTGATCCTAGTGTGACTACTCTTATTGTAAGTGATTTCTTACTACTGTGTACAGTCTTACAACGACAACTTGTTCTTCTGGACTCAGAAGGACTATCTTGATTCCAAAGGTAGTACGATTAAACACAAAATGCTTTGGGTTCGAGTGGCTGACCTTAAAGAACGGCTCCCACTAGTGTTTGTAATTCATACTCTGGGTCACCAACGCGTGGGGGTACACGCTGTTGGTAACGGTCTTGCTGATGAAGCAGCGAAGACAGCAGTTGCGACATATTTAGTAGCGGCAGTTAAACGTTCCAAAAGTAAGATTGATGATGACTTCTTGGCAGCTAATGCAGCAACAGAGAAGGGAAGTAATTACCCTAGGGTTTCCCTTCCAAATACTCTTATCATTTAAGTCCTGATAAAGTTCCCTATGTGAGAATTAACACAGTTGGTGACAGATTTATTCCCAACGCGGATCGCAAGCAGGCTTCGATAAAAGCAGCTCACTAGGGTATGGCCTCGGCTCATGCCTGCTTGTCAGCTACTGTATCTCTCCTACAACAGCGTTACTGGTGCCGCGGATTGTACAAACAGACACGTGATTATGTCCTTCATTGTGACATATGCCAGTAGATTAAACCTTCAACTGCTGCGCGCCCGCCCAGACACAGTTGTACATATCTAATAAACCTCTTGGGTGTGTTAATTTAGATCACTGCGGTCCTTTCTCCTAAAATACTGCACACAAGCACATCTTAGTTGCGGTAAATCAGTGCACACGCTTTGTTTGGGTGTGGCCACAAAGGAGTGCTGATGCCCGCACTGTCATCAGGGATTTGCGTGTCTTTGTGGGAATTTTTGCAAGTGATACCTTTCACTCGGACCAGGGTCCAGCGTTCGCCTCTAAGGCGTACAAGGATGCCATGGCTTCATTGGGGGTCCAAGTCAAATTTTCGTCTCCATACAGGCCTGAGGGAAATAGTGTTGTGGAGCGAATAAACCGTGACTTAAAGCAATCCTTGACAGCTACGGTTTTAGGTACAGGTCAGAACTGGCTAGCCCATCTCTACAGTGTGCACTAAATAATCTCCCTAGAAGGGGAAACAGCCTGAACAACGAATCCTTAACGAGTGTATTAAACAACGAATGCTTAACCACGACCTTTAAAAGAACCACAAACTCATTAACAACTACTGTACACTAACACTAACACTAACCACCTGAACCACGACTTATATTTTTAATAAATTAGGAATGTGTAATATTCATTTGTACCTTTCAGGATTTTAATTACGATGTAGAAATATTGGTTTGTTTTAATTTGGTGTGTTAGGCCAGTAGATGGCAGTGTTGGTTTGTTTTACAGTGATGAGCTTAAGAACAGTACACGATGCAACTTAAAACTGTTTGTAAAAGTTGAAATAGTTACAAAACTGTGGATGTGCGTTTTTTTAAGTTTAAAGTGAATTATTAAAAAAACTGTAGTGCAATCAATTGAAACATTTTTTTTTTTCTAAGAGACCATTTTGTGGAATAAAAATCTTTAAAAAAAACTAGTTGATCAAAACATGTTTTCTGTTGCTCCTAAAAATAAATGATTCTACCAAAGTTCAATTAGGAGTTTACAACTGTTTCTTAATTAAATATTACTATATAGCGTAAAATGGATCTGATGTTTAAAGTCTTAAACAAGATAAAAAACGCTCCTGACCTAACATAACTGGGTACAAATTCCCTGGCCACATGACTAAAAATCGTTATTGCTCTCTATGAGGGAGACATTTGTAGTATGCTTGGAATCACTGGCTGACCTTTAGAACAATGACTTGGTGGGGGAAAGCATGCCCGAACAGTACATGTAAAAAACGATAAGATTGAACATTTAAAGAATATTGAAAAAATGTTTAAGTTATCCATGAGTCAAACATGCGATTTTTAAAACGTAGTGGTAAATTCAGGTAATATGAAAAATCGCTACTCGGCCTCGTACAAGGGAGTTTGCACCTGAAACTCCCAGGTAAGCGACGCCCCTTAACGGTTACTAATAACCGAACACGGTCCTTGGTATGGCTTTAACTGGTCGTAATTACCGCCCTATAGGTAAAATTGAATAACGAATACATCGACTGACTGTCCGATGTTTGTCCGTCCAGCGGGAGAACGGTTCATCTAACAGTTTGATCCCATGGGAGTTCCTTAGATGTAGGCTAACCTCCCAATTAGGTAAGCCCTTTTTACAGCTTAATTGCAGAGTCTGATCATGCCCCCATAAGAACCCACTCTGATCTAATACTGCTCCCCACAGGTTACTCTAATCCTCATGTGCTCGCCTGGTGCCGGTGCCAAATTAATCCATTACGCACCTAGCCTTATCTCAAGGTAAGCCTCTGTTGTTTTAATCCTATATCAGCCCCAACCACTGACCTCGACCGCAGCAGCCCCTAGCTTTATAGAAATTGCAAGCCTACCCTAGGGACCCATGTAATCTCAACATGGTTGGCCGTCTAAATCACAGCGTTCGCATGGGGGCACAACACAATCACCACGTTCTCGTTAATGCAAAGGTCCTTTCACGCAGAATTACCGGCTCCGGATGCACTAGGCAACTGCACAGCACCATTAGGATGCACCTCTCCATTCGGATCAAGGCATGGTTCACTTTCATGTCGCGGATGCCTGGTACAGATTGCCTGACACCCTGCACATGTCTGACTTTTGACACGCTCATGCATGGTATGAGTATGCCTTGGAACTTATAGTTGAATATACTTGGTTGCATAATCACTGTTATATGTTTTTCCCTTCCCTCCTGTCATTACAGGCCTTTTATTCAGGCTACTTATTACATGTCCTGATGATGATCCATTATTATAGATTGGATCGAAACGCCGTCGACAAAAAATATGTGGTTAAACACTAAGTTCACTATGATGTGCTAAAATTCATGTGTTTTTCACATATATGAAGCGATCATACCTTAATGTCCTTCGCTCTTGTTCTTGTAAATGCCTGAAAAATCCTAGTTACATGTTATGTGTAGTGTGTGTGCAGCATTGTGGATGCAGGACTGTGTCCCTTTGTTTTATTCTTTGTCGCTGAATTTTAATTATATTATCATTCAATAAACTTTACAGTCCGGCTGGACTATGTGTTCATTATAGTGCACACTGTGGCCTATAATTATTGGAATTGGTAAATTTCCCTTGTCAAGGGCCATTGTTTATCAATTAATTGAGAAATTCTGTTTTGGCTCCGGCAAGTAACACCGGCCCTGACGTTGCCATCAAGATGCCTACAGTTATTAATCTTTTATTGAGTTCACCGGCTGGTGATCCCATTGATGATACTAAGTATACTTACCCCACAGATTTGTCGATGCCGGATTTGAAAACGAGTGCAGTTAACCAGTCATGCTTTTCATTTGACACTGACTCGACCACATCAGAGTCACCCTCAAAGATTTCTATTTATGCAGTTTGGTTTAAAAGAAATTTTTTGATACCCCCTTGGACTTACATTTGACTGGTGCTTTTATCAATTTTTTTGTTCATGTCCATTGGATTTGTGGTTTATTTTTTCCGCTTTGTGAACGGTAATTATGTTAAAGAAAGATCTACAATTAGACTTATTGATGGAACTTTGGCACCCCACTCCTCACCTCACATCATGAAGAGGGACCAGACTTTGTTAGTATCACTGCTTGGCCCGTATTAGATGGGATTGTATGGGATGCTGAAAGATTTCAAATCCACGGCCCCACAGAGGCTATTAATGTTCCCAATGTACTACGTGTTTCAATGGAGGATGTGGTTAAACAAAATATACACTCTGATTGGGATGTCCAAGCCGTAGAGGCTCTGTTCTCGGATTTGAAATATTATGCTGCTTTTGATGCTGAAGATTTGTATTTAGACTCTGCAAATTATGTAGATTTATTTTGCTACCAGCACTATGGCAATCATTTTCTGCACAAAGCAAATACATTTAGAAATGTGCTTAATTCCACACAATGGGAACATTGTCCAGCTACTTTAAAAGCTGGACAATTAAGCTTTTAAATAATGAAGATTGCTGTGGTATGCTGGCAGGGATACTGTACATTGTGACTGTTTCCCAACGTGTAGTCTGTTGCAAAAATGTGCTATTCCTTCCTACGCATGGGAAGCTCGATGTATCCATCTCGCCTTCTAGAGTTCAACAAGATGAGTCGAATAAGGGCTCTTTTGTCTCAAAAAGAAGTCGCCCTTACATCTTTGCGTGAAACACAACCACTCGCACTGAGGTGCATGCCCTTTTGAATACTGATCTCCCCCTGCATTTTGGGGCTTTGATTCACACTATATTCAATGCCTCGTCGACCACAGGCTTGGCGCACTTTTATAAATTTGTAAGTTCTGGCCTTGTGACCTCATTCCAAACTATATTTGGTGTGATACCAGCATTTTTTTCATTCTATTTTTTCCAGCCTCTTCGGCGGTTTACCGTTAATTCTCGCCTTGGCTACCGTTGTATTGCTGTTAATTTGGTTGCTCAAAAATGGTGGCACATTCTGTGCCACATGACAACCTGCCCCGGCTGCTCCAACTTCGTAACCGGATGCTTGAATATAATGGATCGCTACCTCTGGCTACATTGAGTGTGGTGTATGGAATGTCTTTCCGGTTTTCGTACTTTACCTGCGTGCAGCCTGTCTTCCATTGCCTGGATTGCAGTTTTGAATGGGCTCTGGATTTGTGTCTCTGCAATACGGTGTCTCCTAACCCGGATTATGATCTACTAATGAGTCCCTTAGTTTCTCATGAGTTAAGACTGTTCTGGTGTCGGAATAATGGCCTGTACAGCGGCACATGGAGTCCTTGGTAATTGCAATATATGGACTGCAGCCTATGACTTTCTGGTACACAGTTATCTCGAAGAACACCAGAGTTGTCCTCTGATGGTGATAGAGGCTCCGGCTGTTGAAGAAGATGTGTGTTCATTTCCATTACTGGATTGGATGGCTGAAATGTTCACTGATGATAACGACAACTTCCTATTGGAGGCCGTTGCAACGTACTGTGCCTATACGCTGTTGTATTGAAGTGACATTTTTTATTATTTTTTTCTACTTCATAGACACGTACTGGACTCATGATTTTTTTCTTAATTTTCTCTTTCTACGCATTACATGTGTTTGACACTATACACCCCTGTTGGGTTTTGAACTTTTTTTGTGGTTACTAATTTGGAATTTTACTCCCAATTACCCAGTTTGGCAAAATTTTGAACTTGGTTCTGTCTCATTCAAACTTGAACTCTGCGTTCTAAAATTGCCCCCCCTTCCTGTGCGTTCTCCAATCAAGGGAGGGTGTAAGGAAGGCAGACCTCATGGGAATAGCTTGTTTTCAACATCTCTAGACTTACACCGCGACCTTAGTCTGCACAGTGTGTGCTAAACCTCCAAGGTTATCATAACAAATGTTAGCTGTTATTCGGGTTGATCGGCTCACGCTTAGACACAACATACATGCAGCTGCAGTTAACTGAAATGCTGGCGTCTTTAATATGGACTCTACACATGATTAGAGGCACTTGGAAGAATTCAGTTTCCAGAGAGACAGTCAGCTTTTGCAGATCCTGATGTGATTCACTCCTGCTGATCTTGGAGGTATGGGGTCCCCTATTCAAGCCTAAGAGACCTTCTATATTTTATAAAACATAGTTCCTAGCTAGAGAGGGTGGCATACAAGGCGCTATAAGACCTGTTTCACGGTGGGATGACCCTACCCGACCTCAAGCTATACTATTGGGCATCCGCAATAACAGTAGTGAACTGCTGGGCCCAAGGTTCTCATGCCGACCCAAGCCTTTGTACAGATTGGGGCAGGGAGGATACCACAGAGCACTCTACAGGAACCCCAAAAGACTTGGCCTTACCAGGCCCACAGCCCGTACAACAGAAGTTAGACATCTGGTTAATATGAAACTCGGGTGGTATAACAAAATCACACTTGCGACGCCACTCTGGGAGCCTGTCGGAGGGAAAGGTTTGGGTCCTGTATCTGTACTGGCTTGGACCACACAAATCTACTAAACAAAAAAAGGTGCCAGACAGATATTATTTTTTCATTTTATAAGCCCACTCAGTCAAAATGTACTGGAGGGTGATCTATTTTATTTTAGTTTTTTTGATTTTTTGAAAAAACATTCATCGTATTTAAAATATATGTCATTAGAAATGATCATCAAACAGTGAAAGAATTACATGAAAAATTACATAGAAACAATTCTGTGCAATAATAAACTGTACAAGTGCTCAAACGAAATATATATGATTTGATACATACAACACGAAACAATACACAATCAAATACCTAATGATACATTCTCATTAGAAACCAGTCCTTTCTGTTGGATGTAAAAGACAAGCGGGCCTCAAACTATAGGTAAAAACTGCCTGTCTTACTAGAGCCTGGAATTAAGGAAACTAATTGGGGGGTTGCCCGACTGGGGAACACACAATGTGGATATAAACAACCCTAGTGGCACCCTTGTTATTTTTCAGGCTCTATGTCAACGCGTTTCGAACCACCACGTAAGTATGGGTTCTCCTCAGGACATGGACTGGACCGATGCCAAAACTGGAAGTGACTAGATGAGTCACTGGTAGATAGTTGCAATGTCACTCGGGCGGGTATAGCTCAGTAGGAGGTTGCAGTCTAATTACTGGTCTCACTTGTGGCGTATTTCTCACTAGACTGGCGTGTAGACCGTGGAGGCAAATCATGCACGGTCTCCTGACAAACGGCGGAACCAGACTGGGCTGGAGCCGGCCTAAAGAAGAAGAATTAATGCTCGTTCTAACTATGCGTCAGATATTATACGCATAACATACAGTTCAATATACTGTATGCTGAAAGCGGCTGGAACACTCACCGGCTCGGTGGCGGCCGGCACGCGAACCCAGACGTCTCACAGTTGGTGTCGGCGAGTAGTTATTGCAGGATACCTTTGCACTGATAAAGTCTCCGACAGTCACACCCAGAGCCAACTTCCATTTCTTGACACGCTTGGATTGAGCTAGTAATCTTTTTTTCACCACGATCCTGAAATTTGCCAAGAGACACAAAAAACTAACCTATTCAGGTCCTTAAAACCTTGGAAGATGGTACTCTATACCGTAGCAACATGAAACGTGAAACCCCAATGTCAGCACTTGGTGTAATTCTAGTTGCCCACAGCAATTCTGTTAACTTTTGACAACTGTAGATTATCTTTGATAACCCTGTTGAATCGCTCCAACAGTCTTTTACTCCTGTGACGATATAAAGAAGTTCTGAAATGAGTTATCTCCAAATGCTGTTAAAAAATGCTTCAAATTGTAAAGAAATGAACTGAATACAATTTTCAGATAAGAATTCATCAGGAATACTTCTCCTTGGCAAATATATTTTCCAAAAATGTAATAATGTTAGCAACATTTACAAATGTAACTTCATGCCACTCACTGTAAAAATCCACTAGAAAAATCCTGGATTTGTTAATATCTGGTTTGACAAATGGCATCAATAGCCAATTTTCTCCAGGCTTTCTCTGGGACATGAACCGCCTCTATGGGACTGGGTTATGGGACAGTTACCAGAGATTTGTCACTCACAGCGCATGAAATGCATTCACGTACAAAATACTCCACATCCTTGTCCAAACCTGCCCACCAAAAGTTTTCCCTTTACCTTCTATTCATTGCTCTCATCCCAATGCGTTCATCATTAGCCAAAGAAAAGTTTACTTTCATACTAATAGTAACCACCAATAAATCAGAACGCTGAACCAGCGCACTGTTGATTGAAAGTTCCTTTAACATATGCTATACTTAGGTACAGATTTCTCCACATGTTTGCAATCAGGGCATCTTTGTACAATATATACTTTGGTTTTCACTAGATCCTGATCTGTAGCAATAGCAATCAAACATGTTATGTTAAAAAGCTTGTAAAGCGCACTTACACCCAACGGTTTCATGGCGCTGTGAGCAAAAGAGGATGAACGTTCAGCAATTAAGGCAGCAGAGGAAAAAGGGATTAGTCATAAGCTATACGGAATAGGTGAGTTTTCAGAAGAGATCTAAAATGGGCATAAGAGGTGGTGGATCTAAGCTCCAGAGGGAGCGCGTGCCAGCGGGTGGAATCATCTCAAGAAACAGCCCCTTCAGTATGGATATCAATTGTACACACAGAAATAAGGTCATCCACATCACTATCTCTGAATTCATCTTGATCCATTGGAAAGCAAGAAAAATAATCAGCCAGTACTTTTTTCACACCCAGAATGAATTCTATGTCAGGACCGAAGGGGAGGATTATGCTTTACTCTCTTCACTTTATTAACACCACAGCCTTTAACTTTCTTTTGAAAAAGCGAAGAATTAACAGTCCCATGAGTCTCTGGGAATGAATTGCAAAAACAACAGTAACCTGTGAGGCTCCTCCTGTGCCTGTAATAGTCGTACCTCAACTCAGATACCCCTCTTTCTGCGCTGCTCGCAGTCTTGAGTCAAGTAGTATTTTTCCTCCTAACTTGGATGTTTTGAATCCAAGCGTGTATATTATTGGCATTGCGATTTCAAATACAACAGTGAGTTTTGACAGAGCACAGCGCTGATATTCCCTCGGCCACTGGAGTGTTTTTCCGCTCCTCCACGACCAACAATTAGGTGCTGCGCCGCAGACCTCCGCCTGCCATGTGGTGCTGTGTCTCCAGCGTCTATGCACCCGCGACACACGATTCCTACCAGTTACAGCACTGACAGGATTGAAATTGCGCGTCTGGTGAGGACCCTGCCATGAGCTTCGCCCAAAAATACTTAGCCTGATACTAAACAGGCTGATGCACTGCGTTCAGGTACTGTACTGTGTGGTGACATAACGCCTCCTGAAACCCATATTGGTGTGGCTCTGCCCACGATAAAAATCTTGGACTGCACCCTTAGTCCCCAATTAGCAGCCAACTGTCAGTCCATACTACCCTAGGGAGGGGTGTGCTGTGCTTGTGGCATCTGCACAGTCTATTTTTCCCTTGGGTTAGGAATAAATCTTATTGCCCATGAAACCCTCAGACGAGGTATACGAAAACTCTTTGTACTACCTCCCTTGGGAGGAATAGTTCTATAATGACTGACTGAATTATTTATTAAGCGCACTTATGCTGAGGCGTCTGGCACTGTAGTAGGAAGGTGACGGGACTACCAATTAGACCATGGAGAAGAGCCAGGTTTTCAGAGCTTTTCTAAATCGGGTCTTGTTTGTATCAAAGCGTAGCACAGAGGTCACTGTGTTCCATAGTTTTGCTGCCTAGTAGGAAAAAGACTTGCCACCCCATCGGACTCTCTTTGTTCTAGGCAGGCAAATCAGGCCCAAACTACCCTATCTTAATGTGCGGGACGGCACATAACGAGAAAAAAGGTTTGTCATGTCCTCCGCCCCCCCATCCATTGAGGGATTTATGGACTAGACAAAGGGCCTTGAATTGCACCCTTCGCCTAACAGGGAACCAATGGAGTTGTCGAATGGCATTAGATGTCGGGTGACGCTTAGGGAGATCTAGCAATACTCTGGCTGCCGCATTTTGTACTGACTGGAGTTTTGCGATCTGTTTTTCACCAGTTCCTAAATACATAGCATTACAATAGCCAATGCGGGACAGTACCAGGGCTCCAACTACTGTTTTCCTCAATGTAAAAGGTATAAATGGTAGGATTTTCCTAAGGACCTTAATTGTAAAAAAAACAGGCCGATGTAACTTGACTAATTTGTGAGGTACAAGTTAATTCTTTATCAATCATGAAGCCTAAGTTCTTAACTTTTTGTGCTGGGACAGGACAGGTGCCAGCTTCTGGTGGTCACCATAGATGACTCCAGATAGAGGGTTTTTGCCCAAACTCAATCACCTCAGTTTATGTGTTGAGCTTCAAAAAGTTCTTATTCATCCAGCTATTTTCACTTAGGAGACAGTTACGAAAACGCTCCGCTGTGACTTCCACCGTCTGGGAAAGTGACACCACTAACTGAATGTCATCAGCGTAAGACACTAATCGCAAGCCATGGGATTTTACAGGTTTTGCCAGTGGGGTCACATACAAATTAAACAGGGTAGGGGAGAGCGCTGATCCCTGGGGGACACCACACAGGAAAAAAAACTCTCCAGACTGAAAACCCTCCCAATGGATTTGCTGTACTCGGGCTTCTAAGAAAGACCTAAGTAGGGTTAAAGCAGTATCTGTGATGCCTACAGCTCTGAGCCTATCTAATAGGACCCAGTGATTGACGGTATCGAAAGCTGCCGTCAGGTCCAGCAATATTAGAACAGCTCTGCCTCCTTCGTCCATGGTCCTGCGAATTTCCTCGGTGGCCATTATTAAAGCGGATTCCGTGGAATGACCTGACCTAAAGCCATGCTGGGTGGGGTCTAAGATGTTATTAAGGTCCACAAATTCCATTAGTTCCCGATTCATTGCTTTTTCAAGTATCTTGGACGGTAAAGGAAGGCAGGATATTGGACGATAGTGCTTGGTCTCCAGTGGGTCCAGATATTCCTTTTTCAGGATAGGTCTTATGCAGGCCTTTTTCCATCTTTGAGGAAAAACTCCAGACCTTATTATCTCATTAAGTAGGGGGGTCAAAATGGAGCTAATTACTTTGGGGGCCAGATGAAGTATATAAGGGGGACAGGGGTGAGCCTGATTTCGTCTGAATTAACAGGTTTGTTACCAGGTTATCATTTAAGGAGGAAAATTGGTAAAGATGATTCACAGGGGTTTCGATTTGTTGCCTGTGGTCATTTCCTATTGCTGCTGATAAGTTGTGAAGTTCGTCATAAACAGCTTGAACTTTTTGTTGGAAAAACGGGGCCAAATTATCCACAAAATTTTGATCCGGGACAAAAATTGTGTCTCGAGGGCACTTCGCTAGTTTAGAGACGGTTTTAAACAATTCCTTTGAGGAATTTGAGGCCTCTTGAATTTTTTTTTAGTAAAGAAGGCCGATTTGGCCTGTTTTATCTTTATTTTATAATCATGTAGGGCACTAGTGTATTCTTTCCTGTGTTGAATGCTATAGTCGGATCACCAGATCTGTTCGTGTCGTCGGCATTTAAGTTTAATAAGTTTAACATCAGCTGTATACCACGGTGAGGTGACTAATCGTCTCCTTGGTTTCTTTATTTCCTCAGGGGCCAGCTCATTTATCGCCTGGTTAATCCTCTTCAATTGATCTTTATTTCGACTTTTTCAGCCATAAAAGATACATGTAAAACAGAACAGCCTAACACACAACATATATATAGCATATACAGTTTAAAATACATCTTGTTATAAAATACAAAGATCATTTCCAAAAAAAAATAAAAATACATAATACATAATAAAAGAGTTATGTCACCAATTGCATTTTTCCTCAAAGGGCAAAGTCATACACCATATTAGTTGACGGAGTATTTACATAGTTTAGCTACTCATAACGGTTGACCAACCTTCCTTCTTGAATAATAAACTGATAGAAGAAATCTGCTAATACTAAATACGACAATTTGTAGGGTATTTGTCTTTGCAATCCTATACGCCTGAGAGCATGTTCTTATTCCTAGGATATTGCACAAGGCTTTAACCCATTTTTTTCTTGCTTTGTCGTACGCTGAGCAGAAGAAAAGGATATGTCTCTCGTCTTCCATATACGAGCCTGGGCACATTACACACTTCCCCGGTATAGAGTCAACCCCGTCCCCATTTTTCTTAGACCAGCGTTCAACATTACTGCTTGTCATAAGATTCCCATACCTAAACTTCAGGAATAGAGACTATGCGAGCGGGGGCTCAATCTCGTCCAGGAAAGACTCGAAAAAAGGCTCTTCCTTAAACTTTAGGAAGCTTTGGGTAAGGGATCCATTACTGTTACCGGTTACTAGACGGGTTGAGATGAAAGACCAAAATATGTGTTTCACCATGAGTTTTGCATTAAATGGTAACCCTTCCGGGCATTCCCAAAACTGTGATAGGCCCAGGATAAAGAACCATTTTTTTATATGTTTGAGCCATACGATGGAATGCAGAGAATCAAGACCCAATATCTCCTGGAGTCCTTTCCTATAATCAATTAGTTCAGGGGTGGACCATAGACGTACCCAGAACATTAGTGGTCTTAAGGTTGCATAATTATCAGTTCTTTTAAAGTTCAAATCCATTTGGAGTGGAATCAAGGAGGTGCTTTTAGGGACCCTTACGATTGATCTCATGAATCTGTTATCCGGTCCATAAAAACTATCTTTCGACCACGCTCCCCAGATCTCGGCCCCATAAAGGGCAGCAGACTGTGTTTTGAATTTGAATAGCTCAAGTGCAGGAGTAATACTTTTACTTGAGCAGTTTTTTAGTTTGCTGATAATTGGTCTAACATTATGGGCATATGACATCTTGCTTTTCTCAATTTGGTCTTTCCAAGTTAGGTTCGAATCTAACACTACACCCAGATAGGAAAAGTTATCCACTATTTCTAAGGTTTGGCCATCCAAACTTAGGGTCCCCCTATCAGGCTTGGGTGGGTTTAGAGCCATACATTTGGTTTTATTAATGTTAATCTCTAGGCCCTTCTTCATACAGTATATACTAAAGGAATTCAGAAGGGTTTGCAGACCCTTCTTTGTTTGTGATACCAAAATGGTGTCGTCCGCGAAAAGTAACGCCGGCACCAACTCCCCATTAAGTTTTGGTGAATCGCTGGAACTACTGCTCAAATAATCAGGGATATCATTAACAAAGAGCGAAAATAAAGTAGGTGCCAGGACGCATCCTTGGCGTACTCCACGCTCTATGGGGATATCACGTGTCAGTTCTCCACATGGTCCCCACCTAATATTGGCATGATTCCCATCATGTAGATGGATTATTTGGGCCAGGAGACGTCCAGGAAGACCAGCTTCACTGAGTGACCTCCAGAGCAGATTACGAGGAACGAGGTCGAAAGCCGCCCTCAAATCCACGAAGGCGACGTACAAACGACCCTTCCTGATAAGCACATACTTCCAATATATACAGCAAAATCTAAACACCTGGTCTATGGTGCCGATCTTACCCCTAAAACCAGCTTGTAATTTGGTAAGTATGGCGTTTTCCTCAATCCAATCATTCATTCGAAACAATAAGTGTTTGGAATAAAGCTTTTGCAAAATGTCCATCAAGCTAATCGGTCTGTAGTTCGACGGAACCGACCTACTGCCCTTTTTAAATATAAGAACAACCTCTGCAGCACGCCAACTGCCTGGGAATTGGCAATTGCTAGACAGGGCATTGAACAGGTGATTTATATAAGGAGCCCAAACTTCGACCTCATGTTTATACAAATCACCTGGTATTTTGTCTGGGCCTGGGGCTTTGCTGCTTTTTAGGTCAGCAATAGCTCTTTCTGTCTCATTGATTGTAAAATTCATGCACTCGATTTGTGGGGAGGACCAGGGGGTGACATCAGACCCATTGTCATACTGTTTGTAGAGAGATGTAAAGTGATTTACCCAGGTCAGCTCATCTAAAAAAACATCCTTCACAACTCTACCTGCATAGGACCCATTAGCCGCCAACCAAGAAAATTTCCGAACGTTGCTGGCGCAAGGGGGATATTCACAAGGTGAGGAATCCACACGGCAGATGTATCTATCAGAACCCCACATTATCTTTTGCTTTAGCTGCAGTCAGCATCTCTGCCCAAATCGACTCCTCCCAACTTCTTCTTGAGTTGTTTTGGGTAAACTTATAAAATTCCCTAGCCACTCTAACATCCTCCTTTGATTTGTTTTTTATTGCCATCAATAGATCCCTCTTGGCTGCTCTACAAGACTTGTCATACCATAGTTTTCCATGACACCCCATTCTCACATTTTGGTTTTTTTTTTTCGGCATTTTTGTCAAACATATTTTTAGTTTTTCAAAGAATACATGGTGGAGTTCAATAAAATTATCATAACATTCGGGTGAAAGAGAGTGATCATCTAGGGACCCAAAGATTGAGTCAAAGATTGAGTATACATTTGCCAGTGCATTTTCATGTTCAAGTACTTGGCACCATTTCAGCGCACGCCTATTATTACTGATATGATGCTCATCACATGAATTTAGGTTTGAAACCTCAGTTGTTACTTGGGAAGGGGTTTCACTGAACAAAGTACCATCAACCAATAGTTCCAGTGGGTAATGATCACTCTCACCCCTAATAGACACCACAAAATCCAACATATGTTGCCAAATGCACAATGAAACAAATATAAAGTCCAGATTGCTTGTCATATTGGACCTTACAAACGTGGGACATTTTAAGAGGTCAGAGGGGAAACGACCGTTGCATGCTCTAAGATTGTGGTCGATTGTTAATCCTACCAATTGTACGACCAATACAGAGCAGTTGACAAATTTTGTGCTCTCAAGTTGGGGGATATTATTTGCAAGGTCTTCCTCCTCAAGAATGTCCGCGAATCCCAGGACGGGTTCGAAATTACAATTAATATCTCCGCCCATGATTACTGGGACCTCACTAACCACCCTTTTTAAAAAGTCATCTAAAACTTCAATAGTGGGAGATTTTTTAGAGTGCATGGAAGGTCTATTATAGATATTGATCAGATAACATTCTTCATTTTTTACAGATGTAATTCTCAACGCCAGGATGTCCAATGAGCCTGTGTCAATTATTTTGATCTTAATCTTTAACGTGACTTTGGCCCATATGATAAGACCCCCCGATGGTCTTCCCCTACTTGCTTGGACAGCCTCAATACCATAGGTTTTGTATCCCATCCTTTGGGGTATATCTATTGCCCAAGTTTCTTGTAAGAAGCAAAAATCACAGGAATCTATGTATTCTGCCCATTCCGGGTCCCTCAGATTTTTACATACCCCCGCAATATTCCAGGAGATAATAAGCAAGGATGATTTTGCCCCGTTTGCAGTGCAGACAGGATTTACAATCAATTCTGGTCCTATCGTTGGGTCTTTGACTGTTTCATCTCCATGGTACGGAACTAAATCAAATGGCCGGTCCACTACACAGTTAGGTACAACATCAACTGAACCAATCTGATTTTCCCCTCGATTATTCATACTTGGCGCAGTACCATGCTGCATATCTAAGTCCCCTTTTTTAGCTTGACAATCCTTAACACCCTCTCCAGCTCGAGTCATTGTTTTTGAATTGACAGATTTACTGGAGATGCCCTCAGTATCAACTAGGCGATCACTGGCGTGTCCACTAGGGGGCCCAATTCTCTGGATAAGGAGTCAATCAACTCCATCCAGGGGACTGAACCTATTGTAGGTAGAAACACCATTCCACCCAATGCCAGTGCCATGTCTGCCATGTCGCGTACCAGGCATGGAACGGTAATTAACCATAGTCCAGTTGCCTCCATTGTTCGCATGCCTCAAAGGAGGATAAAAGAATGACTGGGGCCTTACTTCGGGCGTGGAACGGTAGTTAACCGTAGTCCAATTGCCTCCGTTGTTCGCATGCCTCAAAGGAGGATAGAAGAATGTCAGGGGCCTTACTTCAATGGGGGATGTGCCTGCATAAGCAGTTTGTGAACAAATATGTTGGGCGGTAATAGAACCTTCAAAAGAAACGACAATACAGTCTCCCACGATGGTTTTATGTGTAGGACCGATCCACGGTACCCTTCTTACCATGAGGATTTTACTTTTAGTATCATTTGAAATGGGCTTATTCTCATTTAACCAATATATCACCTTATTTTTCAGGGACAAATTTTTTTCCTCATATTGGTTATCTAGCTCGGGAACCCCAGTTAGTACAATTACAAAGGGGCTCGCATCAGGTGGAAGATCTATAAATCCCCCCCTGGGAATTTTGCTAGATTGGGAAGTCTGGTCGTTTTGTATAGTCTTTTCCATTATTTTGTTTAATGGGGTCACCCTAGGGGTAGATGCTACACATACAGGGGGTTTGGGAACAATCAATTTGATAGGGCACGCATTTTTAGTACCCGCAGATCCTGTATTTGCTACAAAGGCAGGACCTTTGCCATTCTGGTTAATTGCATTATTACCTTTTGGAGGGACCAAGGGAGTAGCAGAAAAAGTATAAACTTGGGTCGCTCCATGATCAGCTACTTGGGGAACACTCATTATAGTAGTTTGTTTAACACCCATATTTGTTGTAGTAGGCACGGGGCAAGTGGAAACATGAGAGCTGCTAAGGGCAGCATCTGGAGGCTGTGGGTTTATGCCACAAGTGTCTAAGCTAATACTAGACAGGGTGATAATACTTTTCTCCAATTCCAATAGTTGGTTTTCGATACTAGATAACCTAACTTCGAGTGGCTTTAATAGCTTTTTTAGGGTCTCCCATACAGTTTTAACAAAATCCTCCTTCCCCATTCCAATTCTAGCAGAGATGTACCTGTTTTCTCTACCCTTGGGGCATCATGCACATCAATAATAGCGACATCGGCTGTACTATTAATTTCCAACACATTATCTTTTTTAGACAACTCTATGCTGGGTAATGACTGAGAAAATAGATTGTTCGTACCCCCCTTCGGATTTGACCAAGCTGTTAAACACTGGCTTTTTGCCACTTTAGTTTTTTTCCTAAGGTACGCTGACCCAAACTTACATTTTCTCTTTAGTGTTGGCATTACCTTAGTGGGATACAAAACTTTGTTGATGCCCTCAGTGTCTTTGGTTTCATTGTCCTTCAGTGTCATATACATATTAGGAGATGATACAGGTAACGTCCTCTCGTGCGTTTTCTCAGAATGTTCCGGTGAGACATTAACAAGTGGCAAAATTTCCTCGGGAGCTGGATGAACTTCGACCGGTATAACAAGAGATTTAGTAGCAGCGGAGCGTTCCGGAGTCTTAGCTAAGGCAATGCTACCTAAGGAGGATTTTTTGGCCAAGCCTAAATCAATAGATAGTCTCCTTGCTTCCTCCAGCTCCAAGGAAACTCTGTGCTGGAGTTTGGAGATCTCATTATCAATGCTTGTGTTGGTCCTTGTTATAAAATCATCCAGAGTTCCCGTGACTTTTTTAACATTCTTAGCCGTGTGACGAGTTACACGTGTAGACATTGTTCGAAAAGGTACCCTGGTCAAGAAGATGGGGCAGTAAAGGATAATACAAACAGATAAATCAGCCACTCAGCCAAGAGGAATGGCCCGGTCCGGTCTCTCTCGGTCTAGAACGGGCTAAAACGGGCCCGCCCTTGTCCCGGGCTTCTCCCGGCGCCCTCCCGCGCGCTCCCGCGCAGCGGGTTGAGTCACTTGTTTATGTTTGTTGCTTGTGAGAGGGGCGGAGCGTGCAGGGAGAGCGGCCCAGGTGCTTACAATTGGGTCTGGCGGGCGCTCCTGGGACTTTAAGTCCTGCGCCCGCACTCGCTCGCAGCCCTGCACGCGTCCCCGCTGTCCCTACCTCCCAGATGAAACACTAGCCCACGGGTGCTGTTCTTTGGCTGGCAAGCCCCCAAGGGCGAAGCGGGACCCGCGGAGCGGGTACCGCGAGCTGTGGCAGAAAGTCCGGTGAGGAAGCAGGAAAGCAGTTGCTAGAAGCGCTGTGCCTTGAGATAAACACGAAGTGGTGACACGGCGGTATCCGGCAGTGTTGAGGCTTAAATGCTGATGAATGGGAATGGTGGGGTGGAGCGTGCAGGGAGAGCGGCCCAGGTGCTTACAATTGGGTCTGGCGGGCGCTCCTGGGACTTGAAGTCCTGCGCCCGCACTCGCTCGCAGCCCTGCACGCGTCCCCGCTGTCCCTACCTCCCAGATGAAACACTAGCCCACGGGTGCTGTTCTTTGGCTGGCAAGCCCCCAAGGGCGAAGCGGGACCCGCGGAGCGGGTACCGCGAGCTGTGGCAGAAAGTCCGGTGAGGAAGCAGGAAAGCAGTTGCTAGAAGCGCTGTGCCTTGAGATAAACACGAAGTGGTGACACCTGGTTAATCCATATATTAATTTTATTGGCCCCTTCATTGCTATCATCTATTTAGGGGGCATTTGTGGACAGGATTTTGATCTCCTTGAATGTTCTTCCAGGCTCGCGTTTTGGCTGGGAGAGAATAATCCCTTCGGCGAGTGATAGGGGAGTTGGTTTTTATATTAAAAAAGATGGCCGCGTGGTCAGACCATGGAACTGGCTGGACCGATGTTATCCCGATGTGGTCATTATTAGTGAAAATGACATCGAGCCTATGGCCCGCTTGGTGCGTAGGTTTGGAAACTATCTGTTCCATCCCAAATCCCTGAAAGTTATCAATAAGGGCGGAGGCGTCAGTATCATTATTAGCCTCTAAATGGAAATTAAAATCGCCTAGCACTGTAAAAGTGACTGTGTCGAGGCAAGATTCTAGGAAGGTTTGGAGTGCTCTAATAAAAGGAGCTCTAGGTCCAGGGGGCCTATACACCAATAGGCCTGACAGAATTTCTTGGTTCTTGTCCTTGACGCTAAAAGTCATAGTCTCAGCTTCCAAGCCAGATTGTGGAAGGACATTTACTTTGAAATGTGAACGATATATTAATGCGATTCCACCCCCTGCTGCTCCTGTTCTGTCTACCTGTGCCACTGAATATCCAGTACGAACAGCGATGTTCCAATCGGGTCGTGATGTATGAGACGCCCATGTTTCCGTGAGGAAGACCAGGTCGGCAGAGTTGACTGATATTAGGGTTTCTAACTCATACTTATGCTTAGGCATGGATCTGGTATTTAATAGGATACTTTTTAATATTTTATAATTATCACCTGTGGGCCTATTGGTTAGTTTTCTATTTACAAAAGTAGTCGCCAGATTGGGGGTTGTATTTTTAGTCTTGCACCCAGTAGTGTTTATATGCTGAGAGCCTTCCCTTGCATGTACTGATGGATACATAAGTATAAAGCCGCAAGATGGGCAACCGTTGGAGTCAATAGCACGGCGGTCAAGCATAATGGTGGGATTTAAACAGTTACCCGTATTTGACTCCAGCAATTCCTCACGGGAGAGGCTAACCTTAGAAAAATGGGCAGGGGTAGTGGACTGGGCACGGGTCCGGCGCGGACGGGCGCAGACGGGCTTGCCTTTGGCGTGCCCGCTGCATGTCCGGCTGAGCATTGGGCTAAGTAGGCTCTCCCCAGAAGTAGCGACAGCTAGAGCGCGTCCCCACCTTTCCCAAGATGTAGGCTATGCTCACTCCGAAGACCCAGAGTAACCCTGCTCTCCCCCTGCACAAATGGGACTTCCCGCGGCAGACCAGGGAGACGAGCAATATGGTGCAGTACAATTCTAATCACATTTACAGCGCATTAAGAATATTTTTAAAATATGTGGTAATATTGTGAAAGATTTCAGATAGCAGCAATTTTCAAATAGCAGCATTCACTCGTTAAAACTCTAAAAAGCTAGCAATGTTCGAATGCGAGTTCTTCCTCCTAATACTGTGGATGCCGAGCTGTAGACGAGGCCATGGGCCCCATGGAAGAGAGCCTTGCATATCTCATTGCTCACGAGTGCGCCAAGAGACCCCAGACAGTGCCAGATGTGCCAGGCCCTACCGCTGTGCCCCCAGCTCCACTGGATGCAGATACCAAACCGGGAAAACATCCCAGAGAGGAGGGCGTTGACCTCAATGCATTTGAACGGTTGAAGAACGCCTTTATAGGAAAGAGCCTCCCTGCCTTGCCCCCTTCGGTCCGAGAGACCCAGCAGGTAATCCCTGTCCCCTTATCCCCAGACCTGAAAGAAGAGGAACCTCCCTCTGATGAGGAGGCAGGGTCCACCAACCATGGCGCTCAACCCACCCTCCCAGTGACGTTCCCTCGGGGGCACTAGAGTGTAACATGCTGGACCCTGACCAGATCCTCAATCCAGGGTCGGCAGAATGGGTTTCTTGTGACAAGGTAGCGATATATGTGGCCAACCACCTACGCAGACCTCTAGAGAAAGCGGCGCGTCGTTGCCTAAGAGCGGAATGCCCTAGACCCGGTTCATAGGGGAAAGACGCCCAAACGAATGACAAAGACGCCAAGAAAGCTACCTTCCTGGCCAAGTTGATCAGAGACCCTAAAAAGGGCATAGACCGATCATGGCGGGCTTACCAGGAAAAGCGGTTAGATACCATAGGACCGATAACCAAGATTAAAAAATGGCAGACGATGCCAAGGCTTCGGGTTCCATGATCTCTCCGGAGGCCCTTTCGGGATGGGCACAGAGGTTGTTATATTTCTAGGTAAAGCCAACTGCGTGGTGTCTAATGAACGCAGTCTCTACTGATAAAGGTGGACCCGAAACTTGGGGACCTTGTCATCTCAGAAGCAGGAGCAGTGGCACAAGGGGTACTCTTTGGAGAGCCTTTCATGAAAGAACTCAGGAAATTTGTGAATACCTTCACTTCAATAAAAAGAGGGTTTTCCCCCTTCAGGGTTCTCCAAGGGGCCAGCAGTGGTAGGGGCCGCTCGACTGACCACTTTTTATCCCAACCCTACTCCAGAGGGCAAGGCTCCAGGCGAGGCTACGGATACCAGGATCAATACCGTTTTGCCAACTTTTAGCCCACCAGTGTTCAGCGGTACAGAGGGAAAAGCTCCAGAGGACAAGTTAACAACAACAATTCCGGTCAGTGTTCAATCGTCCGGCGGCGTTGACCTGTCGGGTCATGGAGAGGGAGGAGTAGAGTATGATGCTGAGGTGTCGGACGTGGTCCGTGGGAGCATGGGGGCTGCCGTATGAGGTGGGCCACCAAGAATTGTCCCATGTGGAGGGGGAGGGTCCGAGGAGGAGTACCTCTGTCTTCTTCGAGTCGAGCTTCTGGCAGCTGTTGCTCATACAGGATGCAACGTCTTTCATTCATTCCTGGAAATTGAGTCTGGTGGTGATCGGTTCCTTGGTGAGGGGAGACGATGAGCTGGGTGGCATAGGATACTATGCCGAGTCCATGCTGTCCGATAATGGCAGTGAGGGGGGCCATGTAGATGTGGAAGAACGTGGGGCTGAGCGATGATCCTTAGGGTACTGCGCAGTTCCGTAGGTTCGGTGAGAAAGGGTGGAAGTCTGATTCTTTGGGTTCTCCCGGTGAGGAAGGATCGGAGCCATTCGAGGGCGTTTCCCTGAACGCCAGCTTTGTGGAGTCTGGCGGTGAGTGTGCGGTGAGACGGTGTCGAAGGCTACAGAGAGGTCGAGTAGGATCAGGGCTGCGGTGTGTCCTTGGTTAAGTAAAGCGCGGCGGTCGTCTGTGGTGACTAGTTGAGCGGTCTCTGTGCTGTGGTTGCTTCAGAATCCGGATCGGGAGAGGTCGAGGATGGAGTTTTCTTAGATGAATTTCATTAGCTGGACCTTGATGGTCTTTTCTGTGACTTTGGCTGCGAAAGGGAAGAGGGAGATGGGTCGGTAGTTCTTGATGTCTGTGGGGTCTGCTGATGGCTTCTTGAGTAGGGGTCTGACTTCTGATCGTTTCCAGTAGTTGGGAAAGATATCGGTTTCGAAGGCAGCATTGATGGTGCTTCATAGTTCTGGAGCGATGGCGGCAGTGGCTATGTGGAATATGTGTGGGAGCAGGGGTCCACTGGGGCTCCTGAGTGGATGTCTTTTATGGTCGATGCGGTATCTTCGGTGATGGCTGGGGTCCAGGATGAGATGGTGGGTTGGCTGGCGTTGTTAGAGGATGGAGTGGTTTCGGAGTCAGGTGTCTGGTTGTTGAAATTGTCGTAGAGGCCCTTGATCTTCAGATGGAAATAGGAGCCGAGCTTGTTGCAGAGGTCCTAGGAGAGGGTGATGTACGTGGTTTCGCTGGGGGGTTTGGTGAATTCCTGGATGATGCTGAATAGCTCCTTGGAGTTGCTGGAGTTGGTGAGAATCTTGTTCTAGATGAACGTGCTTTTGGTGGATCTGATGTGTTGGTGGTATTCTGTCATGACGTTCTTGTAGGTTGTCCGGTCTTCCGAAGATTGGCTATTTCGCCAATTTTAGTCAAGACCTCTGCAGGTACGCCTGGAATCTTGGAGGTCGGCGGAGAACCAGGTGGCCTTCCTGGGGCGCTGTCTGTCGGGGTTACATAGGGGTGCAAGATTGTATGCTCAGTTGGAGGTCTATCTGTGGAGTCCTTTGGCTGCGAGGTTGGCGTCGGTCGAGGTGGTGGAGGCATTGAGGTTGAGGGCGGAGTTGAGTTGCTCCTCTGTGATCTTGCTCCAGTTTCTTTGTGGAGGGTTGTGTGTGGGTTTGGCCGCCATTGGTTTGTCGACGTGGAAGTGGAAGTTGTTACCTCCTGCGAGGTCGAGGGTGTGTCCTGCCTTGTGGGTCGGGTGGTGATGAGTTGTTTCAGTCCGAGGTTGGTGAGGTTGTCCAGCAGGGTGGCAGAGTTGGGGTCGCTGAGGTTGTCAAAGTGGAAGTTGAGGTCTCCGATGAGTAGGTAGTCAATGGAGTCGATGGCGTGGGGCGCAATGAGGTCGGAGATAAAGGTAGTTAACGCCGTTCGAGGTACGGAAGGTCTGTAGGTGGGGGTGCCCCTCAGGGTCGTTCTGGGGCTAGTCTGAATCTGGAAGTGGAGGTGTTCGGTGGTGGGAGGTCTGTCGCTCGAGCTGGAGGTCGTGAGTCGGAGGGAGCTCTTGTATGCGATGGCAAGACCTCCTCCTGGGCCGAGGAGAATCTGTGCGCTTTGAAGACTGGGAACATTCTGCCTCGCTTTGCCAGCTAGGAGCCCCGTAGGAGATTGAATCTGCGTGGGAGTTTGCAGGCGCCAGAGGACGGGACTGCGAGGCCCATCAGGCTGTGCGTGTTCCAACGAGCACACCTGTAGCCTCTTCCAGTGTCTCCGCCCCCCTGCCTGTGCCTTTATACTCCTCGCGGCCCCCGCTCCGCGGGTGCCGCTCGCCGAGGAGAATCTGTGCGCTTTGAAGACTGGGAACATTCTGCCTCGCTTTGCCAGCTAGGAGCCCCGTAGGAGATTGAATCTGCGTGGGAGTTTGCAGGCGCCGGAGGACGGGACTGCGAGGCCCATCAGGCTGTGCGTGTTCCAACGAGCACACCTGTAGCCTCTTCCCCTGTCTCCGCCCCCCTGCCTGTGCCTTTATACTCCTCGCGGCCCCCGCTCCGCGGGTGCCGCTCGCCGAGGAGAATCTGTGCGCTTTGAAGACTGGGAACATTCTGCCTCGCTTTGCCAGCTAGGAGCCCCGTAGGAGATTGAATCTGCGTGGGAGTTTGCAGGCGCCGGAGGACGGGACTGCGAGGCCCATCAGGCTGTGCGTGTTCCAACGAGCACACCTGTAGCCTCTTCCCGTGTCTCCGCCCCCCTGCCTGTGCCTTTATACTCCTCGCGGCCCCCGCTCCGCGGGTGCCGCTCGCCGAGGAGAATCTGTGCGCTTTGAAGACTGGGAACATTCTGCCTCGCTTTGCCAGCTAGGAGCCCCGTAGGAGATTGAATCTGCGTGGGAGTTTGCAGGCGCCGGAGGACGGGACTGCGAGGCCCATCAGGCTGTGCGTGTACCAACGAGCACACCTGTAGCCTCTTCCCGTGTCTCCGCCCCCCTGCCTGTGCCTTTATACTCCTCGCGGCCCCCGCTCCGCGGGTGCCGCTCGCCGAGGAGAATCTGTGCGCTTTGAAGACTGGGAACATTCTGCCTCGCTTTGCCAGCTAGGAGCCACGTAGGAGATTGAATCTGCGTGGGAGTTTGCAGGCGCCGGAGGACGGGACTGCGAGGCCCATCAGGCTGTGCGTGTTCCAACGAGCACACCTGTAGCCTCTTCCCGTGTCTCCGCCCCCTATACCTGGTTTCGCATTTAACTTGGGCAGACCACGCGTTAGCGGGACGCGTGTGCGGGACCTATCCCGGGACAAAGCCCGGACTAAGGGCGGACCCTCTGAGACCCTCCGAGAACCGAGGAGCCCGGACCGGGCGCACCCCCCTGCCCAACAGGTACTGGTTGTTTTATCATCGCTCACTTCTGAACTCTTGCACTGCCATCCGTCCGTAAATGTCTACCGTGATTTTAGAGCAGCCCATGTCCGACAAAGCGGGAGTATTGTTGAACGGTACTCTAGACAAGTATTTCTCCAAGTCCTCCCCTGACATTGCAAGGGAAAACATCTTGGCGGAGAAGCGAGCGGATCGTCGCCGTTCTGTGGAAAGTATGAAGAACGGGTCCATTCTCTTGCCATTATCTCCCGCTATAGGGCTGATTGACATTGTCACCGAAACGACACCTAGTGAGCCGATTAATCTATTAGATAATCACCCCTTGGATTTAAATGTGGTTGTGCTTACACCTAACATGTCAACTAAGATAGATGTGATCAGGCCAACTTCAACTCCCAAAGCAAATAGCGTATGTACGCTAAAGGATGACGCTTTGCCATTGGTAATAACATCCCGTAGCAGGGTTACAAAACAAATACCCCCTGAGAAAAGCTATGGCCCACCGCCTATCAAGAAACAGCGGAAAAGGAGGGATCCGCTACAACCCAAGTTGAGTTGTCGAGACTTTGGTAAAAAGGCAATCACTGCCACGAAGGTACCTCATACTCTTCAAGTGGAATCCGAGGGGATTTCTACATCGCCTTCATTATCACCTCAGCCTAATCCAGTGATAGATAATGAGGACAGTATGGACACCAGTGGGGTTGTGAATGTATCAATAGAGACCAAGGGCTCTGTGACACTATTAGATATAGAGAGTCTGATTAAATCATACTCTGCGAGTATTATAGAGAGGCTGATGGAAGTGGAAAGTAGGCTGTGTAAGATTGAACATGCATTAGGTAGTAAGGATGCTGCAATTGACCCTGGTCGAAACAATGTAGGTAAAAAAAATCAGAATACTACATCAAAAAATACATCGACCCCTGTGCATGTGCCTAAACACATCCCAAATCATACTACAATTCCTCCCACAATTGCACCTACTGTAAAATCCATGGGGAATACGGTAACAGCGTTGGTCCATCACCATCCTCCTCCCAAGCCCCCTCAAATAAAAATTGTTGACCAACCAACTATAAGTGTCACAAATAAAACTATTGACAACAATAATTCTAATACACTCTTGAGAAAACCAGCGAGGGAGGTGGGAGAAAATAGACACACCTGGGGGAAGCCTAGAAGGACTCCCTTGCCCGAACTTCCCCCAGAGGCCGTACCCTATGTGGTAATTTTAACAGGGGTGCCTGTGCTTGGTCACAATAAGCGGGGGGGCTTTGCCCAACTAAAAAATAAAATTATGCATTGGCTGAGTATTTACAGGCCAATTGCAAACCATATTAATGGGGAAATCACCCATGTCCGTCGTCTCCAATGGCTAGGGGGCAAACCTAAAGACATCGAAGGAGATATAGTGGTCGTGAATTTCCGAGACCCAAATGCTGTACAATTTATTTTGAACTGGCAGATGGGTAGCTCTAATAATTCAATAATCCCCAAACCACTAACCTATTTCTATCCTAGGTCACTGGTGTTTCCATCTCAACACCACCCGCCCCAGTACTGCCCTCCACAGCGTACACAGCAATTACAGCTAAGCAATCACTTTAGTGTCCAGGACGCTGTGAGTAACCAACATGTTGTGCACCCCTCTTCATTCCAGAATGTAAACAACATGTATCAAGCACCGTACCCTGTGGAATTCCCAGATCCTAGGGCATGGAATTATGCAATGCCCAAAATATATAATCCCCAGAATGGAAGGATGGATCACCTAAAACCCTTCACCCCCTTAGAAACCTTTAATAGGTTCGACATCTTTAGCGGTCTAGATGATTGTGACTGATGCCATTCGATCAGGGGGGATGAGGGAATAGATAAAATGCTTGTGGGTGATGTGGGCATTACAGTCAAGCTTGATGTACCTGACGAACAAGTTACTTACCTTCGGTAACGCTTTTTCTGGTAGATACTATATCTGCCTGTGGATTCCTCACCTTGTGAATACCCCCTTGCGTCAGCAACATTCGGAAATTCTTTTTTCGTAGCCTCGCGCCGACGTGGACTCCTGACGTCATAGAGACACGACCTCGCTCGCGACTCCGCTGACGTCACCGACGCCTATAATAGGCCCACGCCGGCGTGATGACATCAGTTCCGCCCTTTTTTCCGTGCCATCGAGGCACACGGACGGACCAATGACAGTAGAAATATACAAGTATACACAGTACACAGTACTCAAGGCAAAACACACAGTGTTAAGCAAAAGCAGGAAAGCAACTGAAACATTTCCTTGACAATAAAATATATATATATATATATTACACTACAGTAACTCCGGCATAGAAGAGTGGACAACGGGGAGGCGGGTGGGTCAGTGAGGAATCCACAGGCAGATATAGTATCTACCAGAAAAAGCGTTACGGAAGGTAAGTAACTTGTTCTTCTGATAGATACATCTGCCGTGTGGATTCCTCACCTTGTGAATAGAGTCCCACAGCAGTCCCCACTCCCGGAGGAGGGTGTCCACTCTTCTAAACCAGGAAATCCTGAAGGACAGAGCGCGCAAAATGGCTGTCCCTCCTCACTTCGGAATCCAAGCAGTAATGCTTCGCGAAAGTGTGGAGGGAAGACCAAGTCGCCGCCCTACAAATATCCTCCACAGGCACACCTCTAGCCAATGCTGAGGTTGAAGACTTAGCTCTAGTTGAATGAGCCCTTATACCCTCTGGTGGTTCCTTACCGGCCAAAGAGTAGCAGATCTTTATGCAGAGGACGATCCATCTCGATAAAGTTCTTTTATGGACCGCTCTTCCTTTCTTGCAGCCAGCAAATCCAACGAAGAGCTGGTCTTCCAAGCGAAAGTCCTTGGATCTGTCCAAGTAAAAGGACACCGCCCTCTTAGGGTCCAGACGGTGCAGTCTCTCCTCCTCCTTGGAAGGGTGAGGGGGAGGATAGAAGGTAGGTAGGGTAATGGACTGTCCTAGATGGAAGGGAGTTACCACCTTAGGCAGAAAAGCAGCCCTGGTCCTAAGAACCATTCTATCAACATGAATGGTCAGGAATGGGGGCTTGGAGCTAAGAGCTTGAAGCTCACTAACCCTCCTTGCCGAGGTTATTGCAACCAAGAAGACTGTCTTAAGGGTAAGAAGCCTCATGGGACATTTGTGGAGAGGCTCAAAGGGAGCCCCCATCAAAAAGGTCAATACAAGATTTAAATCCCACTGAGGCACAATGAAAGGTGAAGGAGGGAACATATTAGTAAGACCCTTCAAAAACCTTAAGACCACAGGAGACTTAAAAAGAGAGGGCTGGTCAGGCAAGCAGAGAAAAGCCGACAGCGCCGACAGGTAACCCTTTACCGTGGCAACCGCCAGACCCTGCCGCGCCAAAGAAAGAGCAAATTGTAGAACATTAGACAAATGGGCCCTCAAAGAATCAACAGACCTTTCCCCACACCACGTGACAAATTTCGCCCATCTATAAGAATAGATGGACTTAGTGGAGTCACGCCTGGCTGACAAGATGACATCCACAACGTCAGGCGGGAGGGAAAAGGAATTCAGGTTGCCCCGCTCAATCTCCAGGCATGAAGGTGCAATGTCTGGAGGTGGGGGTGTAAAACCTGCCCCTCCATCAGAGAGAGGAGGTCTGCCCTGAGAGAGAGACGGAGCGGCGGGTGAGAGGAGAGGTGGAGTAGATCTGTATACCACACCCTTCTTGGCCAATCCGGAGCAACCAATATGACTTGGGCCCGGTCTTGGCGAATCTTCCTCAGAACCCGAGGAATCAAGGGTATGGGGGGAAACGCGTAAAGGAGTTGACCTCTCCAACTCAACTGAAACGCGTCCCCCAAGGCTCCTTGCATCGGATACTGGAGACTGCAGAACGACAGGCAGTGCGCATTCTCGCGAGTGGCAAACAGGTCCACCCGAGGAGTCCCCCACATCTGAAAGATGTCGTGAACCACCTCCGGGTGCAGCCTCCACTCGTGGTCGGCAGAGAACTGCCGACTGAGACAGTCTGCACGAACGTTCAGAACACCGGCCAGATGATTTGCCATCAGACAAATCTGATGGTCCTGAACCCAGGACCAGAGACGCAGAGCCTCGCTGCAGAGACACTGCGACCCTACTCCTCCCTGCTTGTTGATGTACCACATCGCAGTCGTGTTGTCCGTCAGGACTTGAACAGACTGACCGCGAAGGGAAGGGAGGAAGGCCTTGAGCGCCAAACGTATCGCCCGCAATTCTAGAAGGTTGATGTGAAGCAACCTTTCCTCTGGAGACCAAAGGCCTTTGACCTCCAGATCCCCCAGATGAGCACCCCACCCGAGAGTGGATGCATCCGTTATCACCGTGGCCACCGATGGGGGAAGTTGAAAAGGCTTTCCTTGGGACAGATTGCCTTCCACGCCCCACCAAGACAGATCCGCTGCAGCTTCTCTGGAGATCCTCACTGACTCCCTGAGGTCTCCGCTGTGCTGATACCACTGCCTGCGGAGACACCACTGGAGCGCCCTCATGTGCCAGCGTGCATGGTTGACCAACAGAATGCATGAAGCCATCAGACCGAGCAGGCGAAGGACCTTCAGGACTGGAACGACCGCTCCATTGTAAAACAAAGGAATCATCTCCCGTATGTCGCGAATCCTTTGAGGGGGAGGGAATGCACGACATACGGTTGTGTCCAGTACCGCACCTATGAACAGGTTGCGCTGGGAGGGCACCAGGTGAGACTTGGGTACATTTATTGAAAAACCCAACCTGTACAACAACTGGGTTGTCTCCCGCAAATGATGGAGCACTCTCTCTGACGACTCCGCTTTGATCAGCCAGTCGTCTAAATAAGGGAATACCGGAATCCCTGACCTTCTGAGATGTGCCGCCACCACTGCCATCACCTTGGTGAAGACTCGAGGCGCAGTAGTAAGTCCAAACGGAAGGACCGCAAACTGGTAGTGCTGCGATCCCACCGTAAAACGGAGATACCTCCTGTGCGACTTCAGGATTGGGATGTGAAAGTAAGCATCCTGCAAGTCGAGTGACACCATCCAGTCTTCTTCTTGCAGCGCTTGAAGAACCTGAGCAAGGGTGAGCATCTTGAATTTCTCCTGTTTCAGATAGAGATTCAAGATCCTGAGATCCAGGATTGGACGAAGCCTGCCATCCTTCTTCGGAATCAGGAAATACCGGGAGTAGCATCCCTGACCCCTTTCCTGCTCTGGGACCACCTCTATCGCACCCTTTCTTATCAGAGTTAAAACTTCCTCTTGCAGAAGAGACAGATGCTCCTCGGAGCAATACCCTTGGCAAGGAGGGAAATTGGGAGGGAATTCCCGAAAGGGAAGGGCATACCCATTTTCTACAAGATTGAGAACCCAAAGATCTGACGTAACCGATTCCCAATCCTGTAGAAAATGGGTAAGCCGGCCCCCAACCGGACCCACATGATCCTGAATGTCGGATCTAGGGCTGCTTCTCAGGGGCAGGAGGGTTGGAGGAAGTGGAGGAGGAAGAGACCTGACGTCCACGAGGACGCACTCTTTGCTTTCCCCTGTAGGACCTGTATAAGGAGTTTTGCTGCTGCTGTTGTTGCTGCTGCTGCTGCTGGCCTTGCCGGAAATTCCGAAAGGCAGGACGGCCAAAACCTCTGAATCTTCTGCCAGATGAAGAACCTCTCATTTGGAGACCCAGGGATTTAGCAGTCGCCTTGCAATCTTTAAACCTCTCAAGGGCCGCATCAGCCTTCTTCCCAAAAAGGCCTGAACCATCGAAAGGAAGATCTAATAATGTCGCCTGAACATCAGCCGAAAAGTCAGAAGATTTCAACCAGGCAGACCTCCTAGTAGCGACAGCAGTGCCCATAATGCGCGCCACAGAGTCTACAGTATCCAAACCGCTCTGAATGACCTGGCGAGCCGCTGCCTGAGCGTCAGAGATGACTTCCTCAAAATCCTTCCTGCTGTCATCAGGAACTTTTGGAACCAGAACATGTAAAGAGTCCATCAGAGCGTGTAAATATCTCCCCATCAAGCAAGTGGCATTTGATGACTTCAATGCCATACTGGCAGAGGAGAAGGACTTCTTTGCCACCTGATCCTGCTTCTTTGCTTCCTTCTCAAAAGGAACCTGAGGGAAAGCACTAATGTTCTTTTTGGAGCATGCAGCCTGAATGACCAAACTCTCCGGTGAAGGGTGAGAGGTTAAAAAGGCAGGATCATCAGGGGCAACCCTGTATCTTCTGGCTACACTTTTAGAGACAGCTGGAGCCGACAAAGGTTTTTTCCACACCTCCAGAATGGGCTCTGTTAGAGCATCATTGAAAGGAAGAAGAGGTTCCACCACTGAACTCGGAGAATGGAGTACTTCAGTCAGAATATTAGATTTGAATTCTGCTGTAGGCAAAGTCAACTTAAGCAGACTGGCAGCCTTTCTCATAATCAAATGATAGGGTTGAATGTCCTTAGAAGGAGTACTAGAACCTGATGGTAACTCCCACTCTGGAGAGAAATCCAGGCTTCCTGCTTCTGCCAAATCTTCAAAAGTATCTTCATCCAACTCACCCTCCTCAAGGTCAGATTGTGAGTCCAAAAACCTCCTTTCCTCCAGAAGGCGCTGAGCCTCTCTTCTGGATCTCATCTTGACCCGTTTTGCCCTCGGATCCACCATCGGCTCCGACGGATTCGGAATCGACGTCGGGATCGAATCCGCAGGTTCAGAGGGATGTGTTCTAGGCCGACCCGGAGCAGGCGAAGCCGGAACCGGCGTCGACGGCTTCGGTGGAGCCGGAAAATGCCACGGCGGTGTCGGAGCCGGCATGTAAGGCATAAACGGAGCCGAAGGGTAGGAGTGAGGGACTCCTAAGCTAAAAGCCAAAGGACCCATGGGACCCGAAGGTGCACCAGAGGGGTACCACGACCTCGAAAAGACTCCATACATCGCGTTGAGAAACGCAGAAGGGTCCTGGCCTGGGGCAGGAAATGGTGGATGAAAACCTTCAGGCCTGTCCCGAGGAGCGTTCGGATTCGGCTCACCTAAGGGCTCGGAACCCTCATCCTCATGAGGCTCCTCCTCATCTCGGACCGGGGACGGCGCCGGAGATGGATTCGGAGCCGGATTCGGAGTCGGAGACGGAGCCGGAGACGGCGCCCGTGACTCAGAAGGGGAAGCCTCACCTTCAGGTTCTGGATCCGAAACTTCAATGGTCACCACCTTCGAACGAACCTTCGGTGACCTCGACCTCGACCCCGACTCCTTACCAGAACGACGTCGGGACTCATGTCTCCTCTTCTTATGTTTCCTCTTCTTTGAAACATGGTCCGAAGCCGACTTCGAAGACGACCTTCCTCTAGATCTAGACCTGGACCTCGATCTCGACTTCGACCTCGCCCTTCGAGAACGAGACTTCGACGATTTTCCTTTTCCAGCTTTCATTTTAGCCACCAGGAGCTTCGCCTCTCTCTCCCTCAGGGCCTTCGGGTTCATTTTCTTACACGAAGAGCAGTCCTCCACATCATGGTCCGAGCTCAAGCACCAGATGCAGTCGCTGTGTGGGTCGGTAATGGACATCATTTTGCCGCATTCTCTGCAGGGCTTGAAGCCGGTCTTTTTTGAAGACATTGTCGAAGAGACAGGATACAGAGACGCAGAAAATGTTAATAATATAGACAACAAAGTATCCGTTGGCTACAGAGATTCCCGATAACCGTTAGCGTCGACGACGCGGAAAAAAGGGAACTGATGTCATCACGCCGGCGTGGGCCTATTATAGGCGTCGGTGACGTCAGCGGAGTCGCGAGCGAGGTCGTGTCTCTATGACGTCAGGAGTCCACGTCGGCGCGAGGCTACGAAAAAAGAATTTCCGAATGTTGCTGACGCAAGGGGGTATTCACAAGGTGAGGAATCCACACGGCAGATGTATCTATCAGAAAATACTGTGCTTCCCTGTTTGAGTAAAACTGTATTCCATGATATGAATGTATCTGAAGATGTAAATGTTATGGAAGAACAGGTATTAGCCATGACCAGCTTGGGGAGTACTTTAACTGTTGAAGTAGCGCCTTTGGTACCACTACCTGTGTCCTTCACCAATCTTGATGAGATGCTTGGGGCTGCTGTTGAGAGGCCACCAAATCTCATTAAGTCGATAAAAATGGTTTGTTGGAATATAGCTGGAGTTGTAAAAAATCTGAGGGATCCTGAGTGGACAAACTTTATAGAGTCCTTCGATTTTTGCTTCCTTCAGGAAACCTGGGCAGTTGAGGCGCCTCATAGGGTGGGCTACAAGACATATGGAATTGGTGCGATTCCCTCTAGAAGTGGAAGGGCATTGGGGGGACTTTTGATATGGGTGAAAATAAATTTAAAGATAAAGATCGAGGTGATGCCCACTAATTCTGTAGATATATTGGCGCTAAAAGCTACAGTATCCAACGGGAAAAATCTATTCCTTGTAAATATTTATAATAGGCCCTTACCCTCCTCCGGAGAATCGCCAACTATTGCAAAATTAGATTGCTTCCTGAGTAATCTGGATTCCAGGCATGATCTTGTTATTTTGGCCGGAGATTTAAATTGTAATTTTGAGCCAGTTCAGGGTCTTAGCGAAATTTTCGATGAAGAAGATCAAGTAAACAAAATCCCTACTCTAGAGAATGTTAAATCAGTTAAATGCTCAACTTTGGGCCTCCAATTGATTAGTCTATGTACAGAACACTCTCTTAGGGCTTGTAACGGAAGGTTACCATCTGACAGCTCTAAGAAACCAACATTCTCCAGAAACATCTATAAAAGTAATCTAGATTTTGTTATCGCCTCTATCCCTCTCTGGCCAAATCTCCTGGACTTTGAAGTACTGGAACGGTTTGAAAGTGATCATTTTCCCTTAACTGACATTAGATGTCTT
This sequence comes from Lissotriton helveticus, assembly GCF_964261635.1. NCBI lineage: Eukaryota > Metazoa > Chordata > Amphibia > Caudata > Salamandridae > Lissotriton > Lissotriton helveticus. The sequence continues at coordinate 288,174,418 of NC_136062.1, forward strand.
ACTTTTTAATAATATGGTCGAACAAAGTATAATTGAGGAAAGGGCGAATACCAATCTTGAGATACATATTAGTAATAATAGAAGATCTCTGAAATGGCCACTCATATTGGACCATAATGACATCCTCAGTGAAATATATTCACTTCTGGCTGGGACGTTTGGGCCTTATTTGGTGACAACGGGCGAGGATGCAATAAGAACTGCATTCCTGCCAACACACCAAAACTTTTTTAATGAAATAAAACTATTAGTCACCAAGATGCCCAAAAAATCCCAACAGAAGATTCAGAATCTGTCCCATAGTAAACCTTGGTACGACAGATACTGTAGAGAGTCAAAGAGGGAATTACTAATTGCAATTAAGGCTAAATCTCCTTTAGATGTAAAACAAGCGAGGAACAAGTATAAATCTGTCCAAAGGGCCGCAAAGATGGCATGGGAGGAAGATAAATGGGCCAATTTGCTGCAAGCAGCCAGGGCGTGTGATAATGTCGCTTTCTGGAGGCTGGTGGCAAATGGGAACAAGGTGGGCAGGGTGGTCAAGGATGTTTTCCTAGACGAACAAACTTGGGTCACCCACTTTACGAATCTATATAAAAAAATATGATGACCCAAATTTGGATATGCATGCAACAAACTGTGAATCCCCGGTAGACCAACTGTCCTTTACTCTAGGCGAAACAGAGCTGGCAATAACCCAGATTAAAATCAGGAAAAGCTCCAGGCTTGGACAAAATTCCTGGGGACCTATACAAGCATGACCTAGCAGTATGGGTACCCTATATTAATTTTCTGTGCAACGTATTTTCCGGCACTCTAGAATTTCCTGAGAGCTGGAAAGGAGCGGAAATTGTTTTAATTTTCAAAAAGGGAGATAGGATGGATCCTTGCAACTATCGGCCAATAAGTTTAATGGATATTTTACAAAAAAATTATTCACGCCATATTTTATTACGCGTGAACAATTGGCTAGATGAAAATGCAATATTGACCAAATTCCAAGCAGGATTTAGATCTAAAATCAGCACAATAGATCAGATTTTTAGATTCTGCTGCCTCTATTGGAAGTACGTGGTGATTAAAAGGTGCCATTTATATGTTGCCTTTATCGATTTAAGGGCAGCATTCGACTTGGTGCCTCGCAATCTCCTATGGAAAACCTTGAGTGCAGCAGGTATGCCAAATAACCTTGTCACTCAGATTAAGGAGTTACATGCAGGGAATTTCGCGAGAATTAGATGGGGTCCAAATGGTGAATTAACCCAGAAGATACCCATTGAGCGTGGAGTCCGCCAGGGCTGTGTCCTGGCCCCCACGCTTTTCTCTCTTTTTGTAAATGATATTCCCCAATTTTTGGAGAGATGCAAAAATGACTCTCCAAAACTGAATGGTGAGAAGGTGACATCGCTACTATTTGCTGATGATACCATTTTGATTTCTCAAACGAAAAACGGCCTGCAGATAATAATAGATACTTTTAATGAATACTGCAGCCAGAAGGGGTTGGAAATCAACGTGAAGAAGACAAAATATATGGCCCTAAATCCCATAAAACCAGACAGAGGTTGTCTTACATTAAATGGTGAAAAGCTGGAATCCGTCCCTCATTTTTCATACTTGGGGGTGACTCTGGATTCAAACTTTACCTGGAAAGCCCAAATGGATAAAAGCAAACTAATTTTTGCCCAGAATGCTAAACCTATTCTTAGGGAGCAAAGTCTAAGTACAAGTAAAGCAGCTTCCCCTGTGATGGAACTATTCAAGGCCAAGGTCCAATCAGCGGTCCTTTATGGGGCAGAAATATGGGGTCCCGGCTCAAAGGAAACTTTCAGTCTCTTAGATAATAACTTTATGCGAAGTTTGGCAAGGGTTCCGAGAGGCACTCCTCTAGTGCCCCTGGAACTTGACTTAAACTTCAAAAGAACCGATCACCAAGTTTTGATTCGACCCTTGATGCTGTGGGTCAGACTATGGCACGTCCCTGAACTTCAAGATTATAGAGACGGGCTAAAAGAAGTTATGATACTTGATAATCAGGTTGACATCCCATGGTTAAGGCATATCAAGATTTGGTTAAGTAATATAGGGCTGAAACACTTGAGAGAACCCTGAACAATTACCCGCCAACCCCAAATCAATATTAAAAAGGGCCTTTTGGAGCTTCATATTAAATAGGACCATAAGCAATAGAATTAGTGGGACCCTGGTTTCAAGAATCCTAAATTTCAAGGATGAACCTTTGTATGAGACTTTTATGGATGAAATAGAGCCCCCGCTTGCCAAAACTTTATTTTTAAAGTTTAGATATGGAAACTTACAAATAAAAACTACCTTGGCTCGTTGGGGTAGGAACTGTGCTGTAGGAACCTCGATAATGGACGTAAATTGCTCTATGTGTACCCATAACCAGATTGAAAACGAGCAACATATCCTCCTTTTCTGTCCTTGTTATACTCAGGCTAGAAAGAGATGGATCAAACCCATTTGCCTTCTTTTAGGCTTGAGGTCAAGTGCACAGGCTCTGAGAATCTTAACAACTAACACATCCCAACAAATAACATTTAGTGTTAGTAGATTCCTACTTTCCATATTCTACATAAGGAAAAAATTGGGGCATCGTTTGTAATGTAATTGATCTGCTTGGAATTGTTAAGATGCTGTTTATTTTGACTTATGATTGTAATGTTTCCGCTTCAATTAGCTCCCAAGTTGATCGTATTTTTTCCTTCTTTTTTAAACTAATGTTTTTATCTACTGTAATGTTTTATCATAATGAAATGTAATATAATATATGCATTGTTCTTTTATGGCATCAGTGCCGAAATAAAGATTTAATGAATGAAGACCTCCTCCTGGGCAGTTGGGGCAATCCTTCCTCTGGATCTTGTATGCATCAGGGAGAGCGGTGGCGATGTTGGGGTGGAGGTGGAGTTCGTCCAGGTTTCTGTGACGAAGGCGACGTTTGGAGCAAGGGTGTCGAGGAGGTCCCAGATCTCTACGGTGTGTCTGTGCAGGGAGCGCACGTCGTGGAGGATGCACCTAAGTCTTCGGAGATGATAGCATTCTGTGTGGGGGCGGTGGTTGTGGGGGGTGTGGAGGGTGGTGAAGGTCTGGAGGCAGTGGGGGCAGGAGAACGGTCCGTGGGTGGTGCTCGGCGTGGACAACTGGCAGTTGTTGTTCCTTCCGGGGTTGAGTGCGAGAAGGGCTGCTGAGTCGTATCGGTGGGAGGTCTCTGGTGCTGGTCGGGTCACGGACGAGCACAGATGGGCTGCCTTTGGCGCAACTGCTGCGAGCGGCCACGTAACAGCCACCATTATATAGGGGAGGGAGGCACAGCTGGAAGGCGGGAATCGGCAGTGGAGAGGGGCGGTGGGGCAGCAGCGACAGGAAGGGAGCTTGAAACAGGCAGAAGAGACTAGGGCTGAAAACAACAACATGACAGGCACAAAAAATAAAGGGTAACAGTAACAATCAAGACAATCAAGGCACAATCAGGACAATAACATTTTCAACAAAACGGGCAGAACACAGCAAGGCACAATGCAGTGGCTCGAATCCCTATCTGCACCGAGCACTGCACAGGGCAGCAGCAGTGACCCAGCAGCGGGGCTGCAGAGTGAGAGGGCAGGTCTCTGGCCTAGAGGTCGGAGGTCCTGACCTTCTGGCCAGAGTGCCGAGGCCGAAGTGCGAGCAGAAATTTCCTGGTGGCTTTTGCACATGGAAGCATTAAATGGGAGGACGATCATCGGCCCCAAACCTCGCATAGAGTCAGACGCCAGCAAGTACAGTTGGGGCGCTCGTTGTGGCGAGTTCGACAGGAGGGTTATGATCCCCATAGGATCAATCCTTGCACACAAGCTTCTTGGAACTCTTGGCCGGCTCCTATGCGGTCTGATGTTGGACAAAGGACAGGGTCCAATCTTGTGTACTGCTCAAGATGAACAATGATTCAGCCATCAGATACATCAACCATGTTATGTTAAACAAACTTATAAAGCGCTTGGCTGCCCCAACAACGGGCACTCACTTCAAGGTCCTCTCAGACTTAGCGATCAGTTTTTGGCAATATTGCCTGGATCATCAAGTCTCAGTAACAGCGAAATACTCGCCGGTCCAGGAAAATTAGGTGGCAGACTGGTACTCCAGCCTGTGGAGGTTCAACCTGGAAGTGTTTGCATGGTTGCAGGAGAGATGGAGTCCGTTTTCAGTCGACCTGTTCGCATCCTGGCTGGACCTTCAGTTGTCCCTGTTCCTCAGCTGGAACCCGGATTCACAGGCATCTGTAACTGATACTTTCCTACAGAACTCTGCTCCATAGAAGAGGTACACCTTTCCTCGGGTGATCATAGGGATCGGCCCAGATCTAACAACGGCAGGGGGGGGAAGGTGGTCATGGTCACACCGATCTGGAGGTCTCAAGTGCGGTTTCCAGTTCTTCTTGAAATTTCTTGGAATTCTCCAATTCAACTCCCCCAGTTTCCTCACCTCCTTCTCAATCCAGATGGGATTCCCTACCAATTGGTGTTGGAGGGCTACCTGACCCTTATGGCTTGGTGGATTACAGGGGACGATGGTCAGTCCTGCGTCTTTTGCGCCAGGCTGTGACACTCCTATCCAAGGCGTGGGGTGACAGTGCTGTCAAGAGGTACAAGTCAGCTTGGACCCGATGGACATGTTAGTGTCTGCGAAGGGGTATTGATTCTATGGTCGCTGACGTTGTACAGGTATTACATTTTTTAGCAAACCTAGCAACGGTATAATTGGCATATCGGTCTATCAACACTTTCCGCTCTGCTATCACCACCGGCCACATTTTGGTGGATGCTGCACCAGTGGGAGAACACCCTTTTGAGTGCAGACTCCTTAGAGGAATTAGACTATCCCTCCCGCCATCTCCAAGATAATCAGGATTATCTCAACCAGGTAGTCAACCTATTCCTATCCTGGCAACCAAACAGGTTCCTGTCCCATGAAGAGCTTTCAAGCAAACTGCTGCTATGCCTAGTTTCCTGCAGAAGGGTATCTGATGTCAAGAGTCTTTGATATAACAGGATTTTTTCCCCTTCTGGCGTATCATTCACAATTTGCAGGTGGACTTAGTCCAATACCAGAATTATCACGTACCTAGCCTTTCCAGACTCTACGAAAACGTGTTGGGATCAATGTCTGAAGGTGTATGAACAAATGTCGGAGGAGTTATGACCCCTGGGCAAGAGACAACTCCTTATTACACTGAAGAAGCCGCATACGGCGGTGTCATCTCCCACCATTAAATGGTGGGTGCGTTGGGAGAAGCAAGAAGCAGGCATTTACCTGATAACCTTAAGGGCACATTCTGCCCGAAAAGCCAAGGCTTCCAAGGCTTTCTCGTTGGGAGCGAGATTAGAGAACATTATGAATAGTGCGGATTGGTCCTCAGTCTACTTTTAAGAGATTTTACTTCAAGCCTGTGCTGAATTTGGCTCATTTGGTGGTGAGCAAGCTTTGAAATAGAATAATCCTCACCTCCGGTCCCGACATAGAATTAAATTTGTTCCTAGCTCTCGTGTAGGAAAGTTTCAATTCAATTAAGGACACGGAAGTGAGTATTATCCCACCCGGCGAGAGGTTTCTCTTTTTGGTGTACCCACCCTAGAGAGTAAGAACCAAGTTTTAGAATGATGTACAATTCAAATGTATATTCTTAAGAGATTTCGCTAACAATTTTCTTAGTAAAGGTTACTTATCGTGTCTGCCCACGAATATGGAGATCTGTCCTGATTCTTCTATTTGTTCATAGGATTCAATTGAGCCAAACTGGACCAGTGAGGATGTTGCTAAGGCTTGATTCGAGGGACGGAAGAGGGGGATCTGAGTTGAGGAAGGACTATTACAGGTATAGGAGGAGCCTGATTGGTTACTGGTATGGACTACCACTGCATTCTGATTGGTTGTTTTTGCAATACATTTCCAGAGACTCATTCGACTGTTAGTTCTTAGCTTTTTCAAAAGAAAATTAAAGGAGATGTTTTTAAAAAGGCTGCTGTGTTAATAAAGCAAAGAGAGAAAAGCTTAATCCTCGCCTCCGTGTCCTAGATAGAATAAAAAACTTTCTGACTTGAAAGTTAGGAAAAATGTTCATTCCACAGCATAATTGTACTCCTGTGATCTATACTGCCATTTGGCAGTTCGAGGAGTAGCCCTAGCAGCACCTTTAGTCAAGAACAGACCAGTAAGAGGTTTGTGGTTTACCTACACTGCAAACCTAGTGCCACAAAGATATGATTTAAAATGGGGGAAAAAGCTATAGCCTCTCTTCCAATAACCAAAAGAGAGTATTCAGCTCCTTTAAGATATCTAAGGGCAAAAGTAACCACCTCTTCTTTGCCACCCCGTCTATGCAGTAAAACCGCACAGAAACCCATCGACTGGCATTCGTCATTATGATGGGACCATCATCGGTATCAAACTGTTTCAATGGAATGGTATTAGCAAATTCCTTTTTTGACAAGGCCAAAATCTCGAATGCACACATCATCCCAAATGAGTTTCATATTTTTCTTAAGTAAAGTCCGCATTTCCACTTTTGTAAAGTTGGGTGCTGGACTCTATTAATTCCTGGATCTGCTGTTGATCTTAAATATCTTGCTAGCAAAGGGAAAATTTGTGATTGTCCAAGTGTTGAGAAGATTTTTGTGTCCTGCGGTAGGTTTATTTACTGAGACTGAAAATGCTCCAGGTTTGAACAGAACCCCAGTGTGGGACATGTCTGGTATGCTGACTGGGTCAAAATGTCAGAGAAATCCTAAAAAGCCAGCAGCTGAGTCGGTATCGGCAAGTACAATTTAAGCTTTAACCTTATTTGCCATAATTCGTGGCAAGCAGGAATGATCTAGTGCGTGGAAATGGAGGAGCCAGTAAACACTGATCGTGGGTGTCCGCAAACATAAAAACATCTGGGGGAAATGGTGGGATTATTATGAGTTGCAGGGCACGATTGGGTGACTGCACACAGAATGATGGTACATGCTTGTGGTGGTTGTGCACTCCGAGGAGCTTCGGTTTGCTTTGTCTTCTTGTAAAAATCAATAAAACTTATGTTATTAAAAAAAATCGTCGTTTTAACATAATTTTTTAAACGAGTATGATAAAGTAAACTTTACATTTTTGTAAAAAATTGCTGACTATATATAGAATAATTAAACATGTTTAGCAAATCATGTATGGTAGACTCTAACTTCCCCTGATGGTTCTTCTACGGCCATGTAAAAAGATTAACATTTGGCTACGCCGTTCACTCATTGCTGCACTAAGATTCTCCAGGCTCTCAGATCTTCTCATCCGATCATACCTACTCTCAACGATGCAGGACTCCTTTAGATAACTAATACACATGATATAACTATTAATTGAGGATTTAATATACACACAACTTACAGGTAAAATTGTTTAATAATTTGTCTACATACAGTACTAGTCGGAGAATCTGCAAAAAACAAATACCTGTTTGGAGGTTTTGTGTGGTCCATGAAGTCCTCTCTTGGGTTTTCCACTGACGTGCAATTTTGGTTTTCCTGTGAAAAAAACATTATAAATTATTTACCTTATGAATTCCATCTAATACTCATGGTTTGCATCTTAGAATGCTATACAATTTTTGTTTTGTAAGAGCCTCGTTTTCCATTTTCCAAAAAACACAATAAATCTAGGCTTGTTTTCATATACAATATCTAACTTGCATAGAGCTGACTGTTACAAATGAAACAAGCAATTTCAAACTAGCATTGGCAAAACCAACAGATCTGCCGCTGGCCGCCAGCCACTTGATACATTTTTTTTAGTTTTGTATGGTTTTTACAAAACATTATTGTTCGAAAAGCTAAAGGGCCCTCGAGAAATCTACACACACAAAAAAAAATTGGCAAAAGTGTTTTTCTGGTCCCAAAAAAGTACACATCAACTTGGCACACACGGCACTGAAGGGAACTGCGCTGTGTGCTCCTAGTGGAAGGGCAGCATGTCATAACTCATAGTAAAGCCATTCAATGGCTGAAGTGGGCTAACATCGCCTCTTAATGCATGCTGGGGTGTGCGGAAGAAATATGGGAATTACACAATCATAGACTAACTGATGGTCTGTCTGAAAACCCTTGTAAGTAGCTATGTTTACGTTGCAAAGTCATCATTGTGCCCTGGGCACCCCCTATTTTCTTTTTTTTTTTGCTGACAGGTACTGGTGGTAACTGATTTCTACTGTCCCTGGGCTCTTCCTAATCAGGCCATGGGCCAGTGCTATGTTGAAAAGACACTTAGAATACAGTGAAAATACCTACATACAATAGGGTACATTATGGGTTAGGGTACACCTATGAATGGCATGACATCCCATATTGGGCCTAAGTACATAATAGGGCAGGGGGATCAAAACTACCTTTAAGTCCATAGTATATAATAGGGCATGGCAGTTTAGAGGTAGCATCCCTATCTGCACTTGCATGTGTGCACTGCTGAGGCTTGAGATCAGTTTAAAAGCAGCCCTGTGTTGCAGGTCTGCTTTTAAAATGCAAATGTTACCAAAACTTGGCTTTGGTGTTTGGGACACCTAAAAATTGATAAACCACAATGGTTTGGCATATTAGGTACCCCCAGGGTCTCCCCTAGGTGTCCCAGTGGTAGTGGGGGGGTGGGGGGAGATCTGGAGCGAGGGGTCTGGTATTTATAAGGAGGACCCCTATAAAATAAATTGCACATTTCACTCCACACATTGTAGCAAAGTGCTTCCAAAAATCGACTGAGTGCTAGGAGAACTGTGGAGTGTAATATTTTTACATATTCAGAACCTGTAAAGTCTCTCCTAGGTATCCCAGGGGTGTGGGGTCCTTAGATTTAGGCAGAGTCCTTATAAAAGATGTTTTATAAGCCCTGATTTTGGAAAAATTGCCCGTTATTTTCCCTATTGCAAATCACCAGCCATATAGGTTAACATGGAAAGAAGGTATTCTTTAATAATTCCCGCCAGGAGAAACCGCAAAAATAAATTTTAAGGACTCACTAAGATGGTATTGATAAATCCAACAACATACTATCATTGAATTCATCCTAAAAAATACAGACAAGAAGTTATAAGACTGTCTTTCAGCCAAAATTTGGCCTTCCGGTAACCTGTCCTGATTGGTCAGAGTTAAGTGGATTAGCAAAGCTGCTTTGATGAGGTGAGGATGAAATTAAGAACGTAAGAAAGAAAGAAACAAACAAAGAAAGAGAAAGGACATTAAAAAAAGACAGAACTTCAAAGACTCAGAGCCTAAATCACATTTGGTTGGTGTCTGACAATGGACTGTAAGAAGGGGAGCTTGAGGCCCCCAAATTGTCAACTGTTGAACAGCCCTTCGGTCTGTGCGAGGAGGAGAAGGTGTGCAAGACTTTTGCCTGTGACCAGAGCTGGAGGCTCAGTCCCGACAGTTTCCCAGTTGAGTGAGAGGACATCACCCAGGGACATCCAAGACCACCTGCCCCTGAAGCACCAGAGCCTGACTCCTTGCCAAGACCAGTATACAATGTGAGGAAGAGGACAGCGCTGGAGGGAGAAAGCTCCAGTCGGGCATCCTGGGGAGTGGATCCCTGTAGCAAGGTGTGAAGAGTCGGCTACTGCACTGATCTGGTGGTCACCTGTGCACAAGTTTAAGTCATCAACCCTCATATGCCTGAGGGGCACTCCTTGAAGGTAGCCATGATCAGCATTACTGCCATGCTGATTGGACCATCGCAAGTGTGCGGAGGAAAGTCAACAACCCCAAATGCCAGGTAGGCCATTGTGAAATTTACTGCTGTACCAATCAGACTATAGCCTGTGTTCGGCAACACCAGATACAAGGTGGAGCCACCATGAAGATTACTGCTTACCACTCGCCCATAGCTAGTGTGCGTTGTATATCGGTGACAGTATATACCAGGGGGGCTACCGGAAAGGACAAGGACTGGAGCCTAGTTCTAGATTTTATCTTGAGGAGAGGTCGCTGTGGTGACCCATGAGGACCCGAGCTCCAACAGAGAATCATAACTAGAGCAAGTTACCCCTCACCAGTGGGAAGTACCAGAGGAACTTACCATTTCAGCGGCGGAATGGCTGTGGACATGCAGCAGCTGCTCTAGCCGAGCTACGAGTGCTGCTCACCAACAGCAGCTGCTCCCCATGAGACTCCAGGTTCACCTTCCTCACAGGAGCAGTTAAGACTGGTCGGAGAGCCATTAAACCACAGGGGGTACTTGTTCTGCTACATAGAGCTTCTGGCGATGAAACACTCAACTTGTATCAGAGTTGGAGTGTGAGTCCTGAGATTCAGACTACTACTCAGTTCTAACCCGAATGTCACTTATAGTGAATGGGTAATAACCGCTGCCGCTAGTGAGAAGGAAATGCGACTCAGATACCTGCCCATTGAACACATCAACACTAATCTCATGAGGCTGTGTGTATGGTTTTTGTATGCCATATTTCACTTTGTGTTCATATATAAATACTTTTGTCATAAAAGAAAGCATTTGAATGGACAATCATTTACTGCGGATACTGAATGTACTTTGAGTTGTGTGCCTGTGTTCACCCCTCTGTATCTATCACCCTCCCCTTTCGGCCGATTTTGTAACAAAACGGCCCCCCACCCTTGTGGCGCATCAGGGGTTTGCCCGGTGCCCGCAACAGCCAGTCCGGCCCTGGGCACAATTAAAATAAGTCTGATTTAGAAAGCTCTCTTCCCGACACCCAACAGACATACATAATATATAGTACACAAACATTTCAGGGGTTCGTTTCAATTTTCCATGCAGCATTCAGAAAAATGTAACACCGAATCTTGGTTATCGTCATGCACTTATTTCTTTTTACCATGAATGCAAACAATTTCTTGCTTTGCCCTACATGACAAGCTGACACGAAAAATGTTCTATGCCAAAGAAACAAATGATTTGACAAGTATGGTTTGATATTCTGTCACTCTACTGGTAATCAAAATACAAATGAGATAGCTTTGTGAGGTATATTAGAGCTAATGAGAGCAAAGTACAAATGATAAACCTCATTCCGTGTATTGATGTTTCTGTGGTTTGAGAAACATTGATTGACTCGAGCAGTATCTCCTTTTGTGTATTGATTTTGTACCATCTAACCATGTAACTCGACCGCTAACAGAACATTCCAAGTATCCGCTTCTTCAAAAATCATTATCTGACCCCTAGATCAGCTGCTTTAGTCCTTGGCACATACAAGCACGCCTGAGAAATCAGAACATAAAAGCCAAACATATAAAGCATGCAGGAATCATGAGAAAACATGGAGCCCCGTGACATTCTTGTGAAACTACAGAGTACCTTGTTTGTTTCAAACGTAAAGTGTTGGTATAGAATATCAATCCTCTATAGACTACAAACATTAACAAAGTCAATAGTCTGAGTTTTTTTATTAGTGAAAGTGACCGGTAAAATTGTGTGTGTGGTTAGGTGAGTTTGGTGATAGTGACCAAGTGCCAACAGTTTGAAGAAGGGATGGATGATTTCGAGCATGGCTGGATAACTGATGCATGGACGGATGAGTGAATCAGTGCACAGATAAATGAACAGATAATAACCTGTGTCTGTTCATGGATTGATTGATGAATGGAACTCTACCTTCGCTTCATTGGTCTATTGAAGAGAATTAGGCAGGATCTCAAGGCTCACTTTGAGGTTTGAGGAAGTGATGTGGAGATTAGATCGTCCCAGCATTATTTGCCATGTCGAAATAAAGAGCATTTATACTGCTGATAGATTGATCCTTACATTCTATAGGCTGCCATGACAAGGTGTGTGGCCATTCATCTTTTTCCTCACAAACACTGTCCCAGATTCTGTAACTAGATATAAATCAGCGTTCCCATTTTATCCCGAAAACTGCGCATGCTGCTTATCTGCCTTGATCACCACCCAGAAAGTTTAGACGAAGAAACAATGTGGAAAACTTGAAAGTGAGGACTAGAAGGCAAAATGGAGAAAGCAGAAAAGCACGAATGCAGAAAACAGGATAGTTCCTCCAAAACCTAGGACGGTTACAGAGCAAGACTTTCTGTAGCACAGCTTTAAAACAGAAAAAAATGCAACAGTGCGGAGACGGATACAACACATGCTGGAAATAAAATGCGGCTTCAATCAATGTTTGAATTGGGGTAGTGTGAAAAAAGTCTCGTCATTGAACCTTCCGAAAAAAACACTGTTAGGTGAAAAGGGACCCAAGGGCTGCTATTTACAGTGAAGAAAATTATCCTAATATGCATTGTCACGTGCATGAGTTCAAACAAGTAATGGGAATTACAGTGAGCCGTTCTAAAAATGCCATATCTCTGTGGTAATGAAGAGAACGTCACACAGTGGCCCAAGCAACTTTGAAAAGCTATACTGATAATGAAGAGAAAACCAAACAGAAGCCCAAGGATAGTTTACCATTTATAATGCACAAAGTACAATCCTTCCGTCATTAAAAAGTACAAATATATGTATTTTTAACTCTCAAAGTAATTTCCTGTGCTGTGATAAAGCAGTCTCATTATCGGAGGCAGAAAATCCAAAAACACTCAAAAAATAAAATTTTTGTAAGTGACATCAAAAGATCTCGAAATCAGACGGATAGACTATAATAGAGCTATCAAACGATCCAAAACTGGATGCTGCAATGTTCAGTGGTTAACAAACAAAATGTGTGTAAGTCAACGGAGGTGTGAAGGTGACACAAAGCTTGGACTTCTTAGAGACCCACCTTGATAACGAATTATTAATTTCAAAAGGGACACAAAAGGTTTCCTGAGCCTTACACAATTCCAGAAAATCATTACAAAGTCTGAAGAGCAAATTTTGGGCAATTATATTTGTTAATGTTATACAATTTATATCTGAGCTATACAGTTTTGTCATTATGGCTTTAAAAGCGGGAGACAGAATGACCGAATAATTATTGGGCTTGAGTAATCAATTCTTGTCACCAGTATTTTCTTTAACCTTCCCGAGGTAAAAGTAACTTTTGTCACCAGGTTAGATGCCTGCTTACTAAAAACAGGACCTTGCATAAACTACTTGTCCTATTTTCATGGACTATTGCCTCCTTCGTCACTTTTTACACTGCTATAAAACATAGCTTCTCACATAAAAAAGAAAGCTTGACTAATAACAATTTCTATAATCACTCTGTCCCTGCAGCCATGCCCTTTGTGAATACATTTGTTATAACATACTAATGTATGTAAAGTATTGTATTAAATGCAATGTCTTGCATCGCGACCCACTTACAATGATGTTGATTTTATTCACCAAACCGCAAAGCATGTTGCTATACAGCAAGTCTGTCAAAATGTTTTTGCTACTCTTCATAAACAAATTCAAGTTTGTGATACTCTTACTACTTTACTGACCCGAGTCTCTATTTTCCAGAAACAATTCTGGAAGTCCATCCTGCTTTCAGAGGAAGGATTTTTCTCATTAAAGACACTGCCAAGGCAACTTTTAAGGGCTGGCTCAATTGGGTCACATACTTAAGGGGGCGGACACAATTACCCTCCAAAACTCACTATGGAAGCAGCAACATAGAGGGATGTGGGAGACCCTTGACAAATATCTGGACTCTTACGACCCGTCATAAAGAATACCAACGCTAAACCACCAACCGGTGTGCCGCATTTCCCCAATGTAGGAAACAGACACAATAGAAAGAGTAGGGAACTTCCTGTATTTTCTTTTTCTCTCACTCTCTACTTTCCCCTTTCTTTCCTCCTCCACACCTCCGCCCCGCACTATAAGGGGACAGTTGGATAAGGGGGCCAGCCCAGCACGAATATACCTGTAAAGTAGGTTTACACAACGCAAAAAACATGGGCTGTAACCCTGGAACAAGTCACCCACGATAACTGTATGTTATATGTCTATACGTGTATGTTTATATGTATATATGTACCATAAAACAATAAAAAACTTATGGAAAAAAAAAAAAAGGATAATGCTTCTTGGCGTATTGTAATATTTTGCCAACATCCCACTACACCGGACCAACTGTTCTTTGAGGAGTTAATCTCGATCATGATGGGCTTCATATTGAATGAGGGCAGTCACGATTGCACTGCATAAACCCCAGCTGCTCAGTGAAGAGGAAAGGTTGATTCTTCCAGAACGTGAGCTATACTTAATAGCAGCGCAGCTGCAATGGGTGGCTAGATGGCTAGCGGAGAGTCCCTCACCAAAGGGTAAATATATATATGCACCACATCGCTCTCCACAGGTTCACTACATTGTTACTAAAAAAGAAAGCGTCATGAAATGGACTCCAGACGTTGCCATGAGCTGTCAAATACAGCTGGGAGAGGCATTGCCGACTTACTCGCCTAAACTACCTGTTAGAGTCCAAAACCGGGCTTGGAGACTTGAAAATGGCAGCGCACCCTGCAAATTTGGACGGAGGCTCAGGTAGCGCCAACAGAAGATTTGTTGAATTTTGAAAGCTGTTGCAAGACAACCATAACAAATCCCCAGCGTTATAGCAGAGGCTAATTTAGGTAAGTACTAACAGTTCTCGGTGGTAGTGTGGTTGAGCCGTTACGCTTATCAGAGGGTGCGTTAAGCATTTATAGTATTCACTCAGGCAAGAAATGATGGCACACACAGAATCCCAACCAATTAATAAAAAAAAAAAAGGTATACTTATGTTTTATTTCTTGAAACAAGCAGGACTAGGCACAGATAGGTATAATATACTTTCAAAGCAAAGCTATACACACAAATGCAATTGTAGATGAAATTGGTATAGTTATAGGTTTGTGTTTGCTTTAAGAAGAGTTTAGAACACTTTGAAGACACTTTGGATTACTTTTGTGTTTTCAGTTACCTCAACTACTCTGGATCCTATGCCTAGATATCACAATGTGGGTCCTACAATACAGAGATAAGTAAGGCAATTTACTTTTCAAAGCACAGTTACTTTTGTTTCATACAGAAAACAGGTCGACAGAATATTTCAGAGGAAACGACTTACAAGGCTGGGTGTCTGAGGCTAGAATCAAGGTTCAAGGAGGCACGTGAATTGCACCACCAGTCGCACTAGGTTGGCCGGGTGCAGGGTACTGAGACACAATGTTTGCCTAGGGCGCTAGGGGCCTTCGGTTAGGTATTGCTCACGAGCAGGTCACTCATTTGTGGGAGGAAAGCTCCTGGGGTTCGGATCAGCCCTGCAGGGGCCAACAATCAGCACAAGAGCTGAACCAGCAGTGGCACAGGGCGGCCAATGCACGGTGCCAGGGAGAAGTCAGGAGCCTTGTTGATTCTAAAGGAGATCTCCGGTTCAGAAGAAAGGCTGCAGGCTCGGACAAGGAGGTTTCCTGAGGGCGACCACCGACAGGAGAGGTAAGTTGGATTGATGGGGGGATAGATAAACACGGTCGGTTGGGCCACCCAAGGCCTTGGGGCGCCAGGTGTATGGGGTTTGTTTGGTGTCTGGTTCTCTTGTGGTAAATAAATAAATAATACCTCTATTTTTGAATAAATAAATGAATAACAGATAGCTCAATAAATAAGAGTCAAGATTCGAGGTAGTAGGAGTTTTGCAGGTTTAATACAGCATAAGGACAGGAACAAGACAACCTGCACAGGAATAGGATGGCAAGCCCTGGCAGCGCTGCCAGGATCTGGACAAGAAGGCTAGGAAGGAAGGATAACTTTTTAATAACAGTACATGAGCATATATACATAACGCAAACACATAGCATTACATTGCAATAGGCGTAGCAGTGGGTGGAGCAATAGGCGTGACGCGTAGCAGTCGCGAAAGATAAGGGTGAAAGTAGGTGTAACAGGGCGTATACATAGACATGTGATGCAAACGTAACAGAATATGTCATGAATGGGGCGGAAACATGGAGGGGGCTACCTAAGGAGCCGGGACCTCTAACCTGATGGTGCGCGCAAGCTGGCAATGACGTGTTACTAGGAGAAGCTGGGGGCTATGAGCTCTGTGCTAGGAGCAGAGACTGAAGTCTGGAGAGTCAGGGCGACATGTACCTAAGCAGTATCTAGTATCTGATGTTTAGAGAACATGTTGATAGAATCCAAATGTTATCGGGGTAAAGGCGAACAGACTCTAAGACTGGAGCATGCATTATTCTACATGTAGTGCGTGATGAAGAATATTAAATGATCATTAAATGCAGTATTTCTCTTACATGGAGACGTAGAGGCTAGACAATGACGGAAACTATTGATGCGATTCAGTAGCTTTGGGAATGCAGAGAACGAGGGCTGTACTGATAACTGGAATCATAACATACTCTTGGCAGACTCAGAGGCAGAGCCAGGCTGAACCGGGCACTGTAAGGCAGGAAGTAAGTGAAGGGTCGAGGATACAGGTGGGGGCTGTATCGCTCCTCAGCGAGGCTTCAGGAGACAGGAGCTGAATCTGGTGTCCGGGCCCTTTTGAGGCCTAGAAATGGAGACTTTACAATGGAATAACGTGCACACTGAGAAACGTGGCAACGTAACTTTACATAGGCCTGATATTCGTAGTATTCACGAGAACTGGAAACTGACATACTAAAGGTGGACACAACTGTAATTGCGTCTTTAATCGAACATGGGGAATACATATGCATATTAATCATGCACAGATAACATATGATGGAGGACGCGTAGGGACACAGAACATGGCAAAATTTACTTTTCCACATTCCCTCCTTGTCACTACGTTTCCTTCAGGAAACATCAATATTCATGATACCATCTATCATTTCATACAGTATCATTTGCTCGTCTCGAATTTTCTTGGAACGGGTTTTAGAACGGGGCTTGGGACTAGGAATACAAGAGGTAGCACAAATGCCGCAAATCGCAGGGCCACATTGTATACAGAGGCAGCAGCTAAATATGATCGCTACTGCAATACCTAGAAAGGACAAGACTTTCCATCCCCAAGCGGAAATTATATTCCAGAACCAACCGGACCATGTCCAGGTGCCTGGATCTTGGTGTAACAGATGGGCAATTTTATGGAGTCTGGTTATAGCTGAATAAACAGACGGCGCGTTATTTGGAATGAAAATGCAGCAACTAGATCCGATGACTCTACAGGCCCCGCCCCTATCGGCCAATATGACGTCAAGGACGAGACGATTCTGGAGCACGACAATTCTCATAAAGGATTGTTCTTCGGTTAAATTACTTAGAGCAGAAGTAGTCTCAATTACTACTGCTTCAAGGGTTCTGGTTAACCTACGTATCAGTTTACTATTCACAACTGTACCTAAATAAGGGAAGACACCTTTATTGATATCTATATATTGTTCTAGAGCAGTTTCAGTATAATCGACAATCGGGAGGTTTCTCTTGTGTCTTGTATGTACTAGGTGGGAATTCCTATGGTAGTCGGGTGGGGCTAGAAAAACTGGTGGCAGTAGGAAGGCAATGTAACAGGTTCCCTCCCAATCGAGGGGCAGACGAACATATGCGGTCTGACCACAAATAAAATAAGAATGACGTGAAGCTATGAAAATAGATTTCCCACTGTCACTATACTTGACAATAGTAGTACAATCACTATGTCCTACGTGTGTAGAACCATTATTTCGGACACATAATTCGCCTTTGACTGGTAGTACTGAAATTGCAGGTAAGTCTGGAGTAGTATCAGACTGAACATTCAGGACCATGAAATTCGAAGAATAATTACCTAAATTATACACTTCATTTTCTAGATCTAACCCGGTTCTGTGGGGGAGACCTTGCTTGTCTGGAAAACACGTACTGTTAAGAAAAGACATATCTGTTGAGGATGACGTTAACGTGGACCATGCTCCACACGAACCATTATGTGAAAAAGGATAAGGAAAGAGTGGCAGAACTCCCTTCGGTGTCTGGAAAGGGGGGAGTCGACCACACACCCAACAATTAGTGGCATTGCTGGTCTGGTGTGAATAATGTAACATGCGGATGAAAGAATTGTTACGCATAGCGAGGCGGTAAGAGAGTTCATGAGGAGGCAGATCACTAAACGTGTGCTCTACTGTAACATTAGAAGACGTATTTACATGAGAAACTGGAAAATACAGGTAAAACGCATAACTGGTGCAGGAAATCATAATACTGAGAAATAATATGAAACATAGAAAAACGATACATCGGATTGAGTTTTGACTAACTCTCTCACTATGGGGGTCTATTTTATACATGTCAGAAACAGTCTAACCGTTTCACCTAGGGGAGGACTTAGACAATCAAACTGGCTGACTTATTTTACTAGACCTTAACTTGAGTTTATACTCCTGTTGCGGAGTTTTTTCTAACAGGGAGGGTGCAGTATCAGTGTCTTTTGCGGGACAGTCCTTAAGAATAGTACTTTGGCAGTCTTTAGAATCCTGGGAAATGTTCTTTGAGACTGGTTTCAGTCCATAAAACTTCTTTATATGCGAAAGATGCACCCAGCCTTTGCGTCCCTCCAACTTCACGGCTGTACGGGTGGCGAGGAGGACCTGTCGGGGCTCCTTCCAGCGAGGCTCTAGCGGACTTGAGCGATCGAAATTTCGCACCAGGACCATGGATCCTGGAACGATTTCATGCGGTGCCACCTCGGTATTGTCTGGAAATGCGGCGGCAACCTGTGAACGACAAGAGTTGAGGGCAGACATCAAGGAAGCTAGGTAATCTGTCAGCATATTACTTGAAACATCGGTAATACTTCGGGGTCTAGGAGTACCCCACATGTTAGGGGGGCGGCCGAAAACGACCTCATACGGGGACAGACCGGATCTGGAATGTGCGACCATGCGCATATAAAACAAAGCGACTGGCAGAGCTACGAGCCAGTCCACACCTTTCTCTTGACAAACCTTTGCAATTCGGATTTTCAGGGTCTGATTATGTCTCTCTACGAGACCGGCTGCTTCAGGATGGCGTACACAATGGAACTTCCACTGGTACCCTAACAAAAGGGAAACATGCTTCATTAACTCTGAGGAGAATGGCTGGCCGTTATCAGAATATACGACCCTAGGGAGTCCATAACGGGGGAAGAACTCACGAACCAACTGCTTGGCAGTGGTCGCAGCTGTGTAATCTGGAACTGGATATGCTTCTGTCCACCTGGACAAAGCGCATACGACTACAAGGACATACTTGAAACCTCGACATCGCTCCATCTGAATGTAATCCATCTGGAGGACTTCAAAAGGGTGGTCAGGGGGCTGGAATCCACCTTGTTCCACCGGGACACTTTTACCTGGATTAAACTGACAACATATCATACAGGTACGGACTTTCTGCTCGGCTGCAGCTCGTAAATGCTTGTTGAACCAAATATTCTGGATACTGTCTAACATAGCTTTTTCTCCTAAATGTGCTGGACTATGTGCAGTATTGATAATGACTTGAACCATAGAGTCGGGGAGAAACCATGTGGCTCTACCCTTCGTTAACCATCCTTGATCTGTCTGGACCCCTCCTTGTTCGGACCATTTCTTGATTTCATCGGGAGTAGCATGTAACTGGATATCTATGACATCTTGAGTAGGGTCTTTAACTGTCATGCATGTAGTCGGATCTGGAGTGTATGTCGGTGTCTTATTAACTGGAATGTCTGGTGTCTGTGCTGTAAGCTTGGCTGTGCGATCTGCTAGATCGTTACCCTGGGAAATAATGTCAGTAACTTTCGTGTGTGCTTTGCATTTCATGATAGCAATGGATGTCGGTAAATGTATGGCATCTAACAGAGCTTGAATAAGGAGACCATGCTGAATCTTGGTTCCATGAGAAGTCATGAAACCTCTCTCCTGCCAGAGCACTCCAAAGTCGTGTACGACTCCAAATGCGTAGCGTGAATCTGTGTAAACATTAACTTTCCGGTTCTTAGCGTGTATGCAGGCTTGTGTCAGAGCAACTAGCTCTGCTGCTTGAGCGGACAGGGTGTCAATACGGTGTGTCTTAATAACTTCAGTGTCAGTAGTCACTGCATACGCGGCCACTAGTTCTCCTGTACTTGTTCTCATACATGAACCATCCACATAAAGTGTCAGGTCGGGATCTGGTAACGGAATATCGGTCAGATCTTGTCTTGGCTTTGTCGTAATATTAACTATTTCCACACAGTCGTGTGTGTCCGGACTTAAAGTAACTGATGGTAACAGTGTAGCAGGGTTCAGGATGTTGCAGCGTCTGATTTCTATGTGTGGCTGAAACAGTGTCAATTCATAACCTGTTAAACGTGCAATTGTCAAGTGCTGAGTCTGTGTTCGGTTTAAAAGAACTTCCACGGAGTGTGGAACTTGTACTGTCAGGGAGTGTCCTAATACTATGGAATCACTTTGTCTGATAGCTAGTGCTGTGGCTGCAACTGACTTGAGGCACGCAGGCAGAGCCTGGGCTACAGGATCTAATGTGCTCGAAAAATAAGCACAAGGCTTGTATTGTCCTGCTTGATCTTGTGTGAGAACAGATAATGCGGTACCTTCGCGTTCTGTGACAAAAAGTGTAAAAGGCTTACTGTAGTTCGGTGTAGCTAGAACTGGAGCTTGACATAGGGCTTTCTTTAACTCATTAAAACTAAGTGTATGTTCAGATGACCAAGGGAGGACAGTCGATACGGCTGCCTCCTGTGTCATTAACTGTATCAGTGGTTTGGCTAGAAATGCATACTGAGGAATCCATTGTCTGCAATAAGAAGTAAGGCCGATAAAAGCACGTACCTCCTTCTGGGTCTTGGGCTGAGGAAGACTCGCTATTAACTGGATACGGTCAGGTGTCAACTGCCTACCCCTCTTGGACAGTAAGTGTCCTAAGTAGACCACTTGCTGGACACAGAATTGAAGCTTCGAAGGGGACACCTTGTGCCCCATCTCGGCTAGGAAATACAGAACTGTGAGGGATGCTCGCTCGCAAGCACGTTCAGAACGGGCTGTGACCAGTAGATCATCGACATACTGGAGCAGGGCAGTGTCAGTTGGCATGTGAATGTTGTCTAGTTGCCTCTTGAGTGCTTGACTATAAATACTAGGACTTTCTGTGAAACCTTGAGGAGCTCGTGTGAACATATAGCTCCTTCCATTTAAACAGAATCCGAAAAGAAACTGGCTGTCTGGATGAATGGGGACACTGAAGAATGCGTTCTTGGGGTCTATGACAGTGAAAAATGAAGCTTCGGAATCAATGGCTGTCAATAGGGAAGAGATATCTGGGACAACTGGATACTGGGGAATAATACATTTATTAAGCTCTCGGAGATCAATCACTAATCGATATACTGGGGGTGCATTTGGATCAGTACGTTTCATGACAGGAATGATCGGAGAATTGCATACATTGGAGTCAGTTTCTACAACCACTCCTTGAGCCATGAGCTCGTCAATAATTTTGGATAAGGCTGCTACAGCCTCAGGTGGCAATCTGTACTGTCTGATTCGTGGTAACACTACACCTGGCTTGAGAGTCACACGATGGGGTGTGATTTGCATATAACCAACATCAGTTGGACCTTGCGCCCATAGATGCTGCGGGACATTGGACAATCTTGGATCAAAATCTCGTAATACATAGTGACCCTTGAAGTCACGCAGGAACAATCGTATTCCCTCTGGGGAACAGCATATAACTGCACCTAACTCTTTCAGTGTTTTAATACCTAATAGATTCTCTGGACATGACTTAGTAAGTAACAGGTCAGTAGTACGGGACAATGGACCTACTTCTAGAGTAACTGGCTTTGAAATTTCATTTACGATAGGTTTTCCTGAAAATCCAAGGGAAACATTTCTTGAGCCTGAGAGCGGAGCCCCTGGAACTTCGGCGTGGCTAATTGTGGTCCTAATTGCCCCTGTATCAATCAAAAACTTTCTGTCTTTCCCTAATACTTGACTGTGAACATAGGGACCTTCTTGATCTACAGGTATCTCGATGAGAGGCAAGCCTACCTCCCTCTCTAGGCTGTTTCATGAATATGGCTGATACTCTGGATACTCGGACTGTGCATACTGGTACATTTGCTGTGTAACATGCTGTGTTGCAGCGATAGGCTGCGGTACAGTAACTGTCTGTTGTGCATTCGGTGGCTGAGAAGTCTGTGAAACTTGTTCTTGTCTAGGCGGACGTGGTCTTTCTTTAGTCTTACCGGTAGCTATGTTGTGTTTCAGAACTGCACACTCGTTTATAAAATGACCTGGCTGTTTACAATAATTGCAGTTTCCTTTAACGGGAGCTGCAGGATGACTGACTTGATTCGGACCCCTCTTCTGACTGTCTTGAGGAACAGATTGTGCAACTAGTACTTTCATTTTCGTGTCTTTCATACGTTTTCTCTCATGTTCTTGCTCTTCTCTGATTCTATTGTGGTGATATTGAAGCATCTGTAACATCTGGGACGGGGTATTAGCTTGCCAGGTACTTTCGACTTTCAAAACTCGATTCTTAATTTGTTGACTTGAATTCTCGACTAATTTAGTAACAAAAAGGTGAGGGTATGACTCGCTACTCGTCTTGAGGCCACTGTTTATGATAAAACATTTTTCAAATCTAGAATAAAAATCACTAGTGTCTTCATCTTGTTTCTGTTTACAGGCTGAGATTGCATCCCAGTCTTCCTTTTTAGTTGCTAATAGTCTGGGCAAAACTTGTATTAATAGTTCTGGTAATTCTTTACATTTATCTCCAAGACCGGTACCTGGTACTCGTGCCTTGTCTTCAGCTTCTAGGACTGCCCAATCGATCTTTTTCTCTCCCACCTCCCATTCTTTTTCCTTGAGCTTTTCATACACCCCTGCGGGCAGCAGAACCTTTAACATTTTAATTATATCTGGATACGTGTATTCTCCCATACGGAGCATGTCTTTTAATTCTCGATGGAACCCTGCTGGATCTTTATCGTGACAGGGAATTAATTTTTTCATCTCTAAGAGTTCCATCTTTGTGATCGGGGTGTAAACAAACACTCGTTCTAGTTCGCCACCCGTTCCTCTAACTGGGTGAACTTCTCGTAACGGATTCTGTCTCTCTATGTAAAATGGTTTATTTTCTGGGGGTGAGACATGAACAAAATGCGGGTTCAAAAACGTTCTATATTTGTGACGCTGTTCTAGAATGACACTAATTAAATCGGTACCTAAACCTTTCCATCTATACTGGAGTAACTCGTTCAGGATATCATGTAACGGGCCTGGATCAGAGTGCTGACCCTCATACAATGTAATGAGGTGCTGAATCATATACATACCCGCCAGTCGTTGCTCGGCTGGGGGCATTTTCAGAAACATTTGTGCCACTATTTCGTCTGGAAAAGTGGTAGAATCAGTAGTCCATCGGACTGCTGATCGGGCTAGTTCTTGTTCATGCATAGTACTTAACTCACTGTAACCGATTCGTGATTTCAGAATGTGATCGGTAGCTTGAAACACTTGTTCTAGAGAACCTTGTTCTGGTGATGGATGATGGAAAGTTGACTTGTGTTCTAGGCGTAAATGGCGATCTGGAAATCTAGATTTTCCTACATACGCTATTCTGGCGGGATTCTCGTCGTCTACCTCTTCAGTATCAGAGTTACTTTCTTTCTCGCTTACTTGTGCTGCTTTACGCTGTTCGTGTAACTTTATTATTTCTTTACGGATTTTCTTGTACATACTTTCCATAGCACTGATGGTCCTGTGCTTACCCTCGGCTATATTATCACTCCACTTTGTCAGGGTTCTCATTTCGGCTTGATCTTTGGACGGGTAATCTTGTTCTCTTATTAAACAATTAATCAAAAACTTTAGTATCATGAGCTGGATCTCGGCTTTCCTTTGAGACATGACTTCGCCAATGCTTTCTGGATCATCCCCTGTACGGATGAAACGATATATTCTGTCTAGATCTTCTTTCATATTCGGTAGGGTGACTAGATACTCGGCCACCTTTCTTACACGTAATGAATATAAAACCATATTATCCTCGCCTGGGACTGGATCATAGCCGCATTCATTAAGGGCTTTTCTTATTTCTGCTACAGACTGATGTCTGGGCGTACGCTGTGACGCTTGTGCATGTAATTCGGCTGACGTTAAACGCTTATGTGGCGGCGGGGTCTGAGGAGGACCTCCTCCTGCGGCCCCTAAACTAGAATCGTCGACTGATCCTCTTCGTACTAGTGTGGCAGGAAATTGAAATGCGGGCTGAACTGGTATGGCGGGCTGGACCGGGGGGACCGTAACAGGTACTGCAAGGGGTACCCCGGTGTCTGGAGAAACGGGGAGTGCCTGATTTACAGGGACTGGCGGAGCGCGAACAGGATTTGCATATTCTGGGACTGTGTCGTCCAAATAGGACGAAATGAAAATATCAGCTGCGGTCTGTTTGTGACGTAGCTTGGTCGGAACTAATGGTGGCGGAAAGTTACTGGATGCCTCCGGGGTCGCTTTTGGCCGGCCCTCGGCAAGAAGAGGATACATACCCTTAATAAGAGCATGCCTCTGTCTGTCTGACTGTTCGGTTTTAACTCGTTCACCAATCTCGATTAATTCCTTTTCTTGGGCTCGTTCTAAGGATTCTCTACTCAATTCTGACTTTCTGATTTCTTTTTCGGTTCTTTTATGAGATTCTTTGCGCCATAACTCGATGGCATCTTTCTGTGACTGTCTGGCTTTCTTTTTCCATAATGCTTCTTCTACTCGCATGATGCACTCGGCATCCCATGTGCCTGATACAGGCCATCTATACTTTTCCTCTAACTGTTTGGTATACTCTACCCATAAATCTAGATACAATATGGCACTTATGCCATGCTTCTGGTACATGAAATGACCTGGACTGTCCCTAGGCGGGACAGGAACTGCTGCTTCTAGCAGACCTTTTCTAGTTCTCAACTGACGCAGTTTTGAAAAGAGCGGCATGACTGAACTATAATCTGGACACAATACGATACACAATAAACACGATAACTACTTCACACTCATTCCACGACATCAAGATACATGAAGAACATTCAGAATAACAGTTCGAACAGAATACTACCTGGAATACGGAAAACAGAATACATGAATTTTCTCGAGAACAGAACTGACTAGAACAGAAACTAGATGCACTGCTGAAACAGTACGAAACTTACCGGTCTCATAAAGAGACACGTCAGGACCCGCATCCACCGAAGTGGACACTTCGTTTGTGGGCCTGTGTACCACCAACCCACGGACCAGAGTCAATTAGATTGACCCTGTCTAGATACTACCCCAGCAACGGTACTCACCGGGCAGCAAGAACGGAAGGCCTCGGACTGGACTGGACTGCTTCGACGCCGGACGGACGAACTTCGGACTTCTGTTACGGGTGGGCCTCCGGATACCTCGGACCTTGGACTCTCGGCTTGGGCTCTGGTCGGGACTCGCCGCGTTCCTCCACCGTCTCGTCTGGATGCTGGACCGCCTCCTCCGTCTCCTCCGTGGGCCTGAGGGATACTTGAAGCAGAAATATCTGCCGGTGCGCAGAAGAGTTCCGTCACGACTGCAGAGGGTCAGGGGGTCGGCGTGGCTTCACCGACGCGTGGGGAAAGGGCAAGTCCCTATTCGGGCGCCATTATGTGGTAAATAAATAAATAATACCTCTATTTTTGAATAAATAAATGAATAACAGATAGCTCAATAAATAAGAGTCAAGATTCGAGGTAGTAGGAGTTTTGCAGGTTTAATACAGCATAAGGACAGGAACAAGACAACCTGCACAGGAATAGGATGGCAAGCCCTGGCAGCGCTGCCAGGATCTGGACAAGAAGGCTAGGAAGGAAGGATAACTTTTTAATAACAGTACATGAGCATATATACATAACGCAAACACATAGCATTACATTGCAATAGGCGTAGCAGTGGGTGGAGCAATAGGCGTGACGCGTAGCAGTCGCGAAAGATAAGGGTGAAAGTAGGTGTAACAGGGCGTATACATAGACATGTGATGCAAACGTAACAGAATATGTCATGAATGGGGCGGAAACATGGAGGGGGCTACCTAAGGAGCCGGGACCTCTAACCTGATGGTGCGCGCAAGCTGGCAATGACTTGTTACTAGGAGAAGCTGGGGGCTATGAGCTCTGTGCTAGGAGCAGAGACTGAAGTCTGGAGAGTCAGGGCGACATGTACCTAAGCAGTATCTAGTATCTGATGTTTAGAGAACATGTTGATAGAATCCAAATGTTATCGGGGTAAAGGCGAACAGACTCTAAGACTGGAGCATGCATTATTCTACATGTAGTGCGTGATGAAGAATATTAAATGATCATTAAATGCAGTATTTCTCTTACATGGAGACGTAGAGGCTAGACAATGACGGAAACTATTGATGCGATTCAGTAGCTTTGGGAATGCAGAGAAGGAGGGCTGTACTGATAACTGGAATCATAACATACTCTTGGCAGACTCAGAGGCAGAGCCAGGCTGAACCGGGCACTGTAAGGCAGGAAGTAAGTGAAGGGTCGAGGATACAGGTGGGGGCTGTATCGCTCCTCAGCGAGGCTTCAGGAGACAGGAGCTGAATCTGGTGTCCGGGCCCTTTTGAGGCCTAGAAATGGAGACTTTACAATGGAATAACGTGCACACTGAGAAACGTGGCAACGTAACTTTACATAGGCCTGATATTCGTAGTATTCACGAGAACTGGAAACTGACATACTAAAGGTGGACACAACTGTAATTGCGTCTTTAATCGAACATGGGGAATACATATGCATATTAATCATGCACAGATAACATGATGGAGGACGCGTAGGGACACAGAACATGGCAAAATTTACTTTTCCACACTCTCACCAGCTCCGGTCACAGTCATGGTTCCCCCTCATGTTGTGGCTGCAGGCATGGAGTAGAAGATAGAGGCAGGTCAGGTATCTCAGGATCCCAGGTCAAGATTACTGGGAAGACCTCCTTGTGGTGTTGGGCCACTCAAACTCGTCCAGTGGGCATCAGGTGCAGAACCGGGGATCTGGCTGGGTCCAGGGTCTGTGCTGGGGTCTTTGGTTGAGCAAATCAGGGGCTCACAGGAGACAGTCTTTTTGGTGAAGGCATGGCAGGTCCTCCAGGTGCTGGACGGATGCTGGACACGCTGGGGTTTCGCTGGTTGCAGGTCAAAGTTGAGACTGGCAGGTAAGGCTGGGGCCAAAGCAGTTGTTGTCCTCTTCTTCCTTGTTAAACATGGCTCTTCCGTCCTTCTTTTCAAACCTGAGGAGGCAAGGTCGCCTCTAAATACTAAATAAAGGGACATTACAGGGGTGTGCAGGTTGGGACTAATGGGTCCCTTCCTTGGGGTGAGTACACTCCCTATTATGCCACCTTCCAGGTGGAAGGGACGGAGATGTATGCTTCACTTCGCCCTCCCCCCACCTGAGGGGGGTTGGCAAAGGTGGGCACACCTCTATTCCTAAAATGGTTTTCCAGTTGATTCTCCCACCCAAAGTGGGGGGTCAGAACCTTTGGAAGCCAGTTGCTGGGGGTAGCAAAAGGCAGAGTCAGCTAACAAAAGCGGAAGGCCTTTGAAGCTTCCCCTTCGTGGACCAAGTCCATTGTGGGGGAGAAGGCATGACACCTCTGCCCAGGATGGACTTTGTTTCTGGACCCAGAGAGCGGAAGTCCTCTACTCAGGGGTCCAGAAGCATGTCTGGTAGTGGCGAATGGTGGGATGCCAATCCGGGCTGCTAGTTTTTCAGGGAGCATCTCTAAGATGCCCTCCAAATGTTATTTACATTGACAGGCATCAGTGTGAGTTTAATGTGATGGGGAGTTTGCTACCAAACTTGTCAGGTTTCAGTAAAGCCGTTATTTAGCTGTGGATTTCGTAATGAGCAAAGCCCAGACTGTATACTCTTTATGGCTTTACTGCACTTACAATGTCTAAGAATGGACTTAGACACTGCAAGGGTACAGACAACTGTACCCTCACATGTGGTCTAGTACATCCCGCAAGAGGGGTGACTTACCTAGCAGGCAGTGGGTTGCAGGCATGGGACACAGGGATGTGTGCTATGTCGACTCTTCAGTTTTTTCTCTGCACCAAAACACACAGCTTGCAATGACAGTGTGTGGGTGTTAAGGAGCAGCATCTCTAAGGGGGGCACAATAGGTGCTGCAGTCCTTAGAGGCTTTCCTTGGTCACAGTGTCCTTGGTATCCATGGCACCTTGTACAAGGGGCTTACCTGTGGCCAGAGATGTGCCAATTGTGGATACAGAGGTCCAGTTTCTAGGAAAGAACACTGGCCCTAGGAACCTGATTGGCAGGGACCCAGGGCACATCAAGTCAAAGTGCATCAAGTGTCAGGAAAGAAGTGGGGGTAACCATGCAAAAATGGGCACTTTCCTACAATGACCTTTCACAGAGTCCAGAACTACGTACAGGGGAAACTTTCTGAAGCCAGAAGAGTGCTTCTTAGGAGTCAAGCTGAATACAAGAAGAGAAAAGTGAGAAGTAGATTTATTGGCTTTCTATTGGTAATAGCAAAATGAAACAGCTATGTAAATCCTATGTAGCACCTTGCACTGTACATTGGAGGTCTAGGTGATTTATTGGGCTGAGATAGTAGATGAAGTCTTACATATGAAAAGGCAGAGAGAGAGGTCATGGTATGCAGATTTGTAGAGCGCACTAGGGTATCCTGGCACTGAGCAGGTGTGAGTCTAGTTGTACCTAGGGACTAGTGAGACTACTCGAAACGCCAGTTCTTCAGTTTCATGTGGAATTCAATAAGTAATGAGACAGTTCTCATGTGCAGTGGCAGGTCATTCCATTCTTTACAAGCGATGTAGGAGAAGGCGTGCCCGTCAAATGTAGTTTTTTGTATGTGTGGGATTTGTGCAAATAGGAGTTTCGATGAGCAGAGGTGTCAGGAAGGCTTGTGAAAGCAGATGCGATTGAAATGAAATGAAAATGGGTATTTATAAAGCGCACGGCTACTCACAAAGAGTGTCCCAGCGCATAAATCATCAAAGCTGTAATAGAGATTGTTGAGGTATGCTGGGCCAGTGTTAAGTAAAGCCTTGAAAGTGTGGGTGAGCAGTGTGAATTATGCATGTTTGTGAATGGGGAGCCAGTGGTACTCCTTCAGATGTATTGTGATTGAAGTGTGGAGTTGGAGGTTGAGTGATTCTGGGCGCTGAGGTCTGACTGGTCCGCAGCCTTCTGGTGAGTTTGTTTGTAGAGGGTGCACCCTAGTCCAGCTTGCTTGTGACCAGGGCCTGCTTGACCATTTTCCAAGTGCTGATTGGGGGCCATTTGAAAGTTTTTCCAGTATTTTCAGTGTTTGGAAGCATGAGGCAGTGCCGGCATTGATTTGAGCAGTCATGTTGAGTTTGCTGTTGATCACGATCCAGAGGTTCTTGGCATAGGTGGTGGGAGTGGGTGTCAGTCCTAGCTCCGTTAGCTCCGTTAGCAACCAGGTGGAGTCCCACGGTTACGTGCTCTTCCCAAAGATCACAATTTCAGTCTTGTCTGGGTTGAGACAGCTTACTGCATCAAGTGGGTGATTTCAGTCATGCAGGTATTGAACTTTATACGGGTACTGAGCATCTTCTCTGTGAGGGAGAGAATGAGTGTGTGATCGGTGTAGGAGAGGACGTTAGTGTAGTGATAACGGCTGATGCTGGCTAGAGGGATAATTAATGCGTTAAAGAGGTTCGGACTCAAAGATCATTGCGGAACTCCGCAGACGTTCGAGGTGTAAGGTGCCAGATTAAATGACCGAGTCATTCCAGTCAGGTAGGAGCAGATCCGTCGAAGCGCGTGTCATTGGATTCCAATGTCGTGCAGGTGTTGGATGAGGACAGTTGGCGATCGTAATGATGACATCAGCTACCAGCGCAGCCCTATCATAAACAGCCGGTATGTGCTGGAAGTCACTTGCTTCCAGCGCAGCCTCTCAAGAGGACTTTGTTGTGGTGGGTGAGGTATCTGGGTGGAAGAGGCACATTGAGGGAAAAGGATAGAGTTTTTCCTTTTCCTTGATGTATTCCCCCCCCCCCCGAACCCACACATCCAAGAACGGATCAGCCATCTTTTAAGGCTGGTCTGCCCCTAAGGGGGAGGGGGTGTTAGAGAAAACAGTAGCTTACAGGGAGATTGTTATTTAAGTATGTTGGAGATTAGCCCCTTGGGCAAATGTTGCTCCCCATTTTGAAACTGGAATCCTTTGTTTTCAGCCCACCTAGAAGGCAGATAAGCCATTTTTTAGGCAGATCAGCCCCTCCCATAGGCACTAGGATTTTTTTTAATGTACATGTCGGGAGCATCCAGTTGGACTAGGGTCGCTCCCAATTCTTACATGGGCATTTTCTTTTGTTTTCTGCCACCCTGGTAATTTTCAGGCCAATCTGCCTGAGGGCTAGTGATGTAAAACCACTAGACAGCGGGATATATTTCTTTTATATATGTTGTGGGAGTGGGTTATTGTTTTGTTTCTTGTGTTAGTATCATTAGTAAGCATTATGGCTGACCACCCAGCAGGATGATTTTTTTTCAGCCTCTGAACATTGCTGTCAGACTGACTCTGCATTTAAGGCAGAGGGCCAATCTGAAGATTCTGGCAGTGAACTTTCTGTATGAAACAAATTATCTGATGATCAAATCGGCTACTAGTGCTGGTGAAGTGCCTCTTTTAGAGGGCCGAGAGACACTATTGCCACTTGAAGGGTAGGCAATGGCTCATTGGTCACGGTAGGCCACCCCCTCCTTTGTATGTTTGTTTGTTTTGAGTCTGTTTCAAAATACCCGTTGGTTAGGGGGAGCACTCTAGGGCTGGATATCCATATCCACCCTCGGTGGTGGGGGTAATTGCCAACATTCAACCTTAAAAAAAACAGTGTCCTGAGCAAGCTGACCATCATTAAAATATATATATTTTTTTTAAATCAAGGAATCCCAAAGAGGCCTTTATACACTTTCCCAGTGTTGGCCAATGGCCCACACATGCGCTGGGGAGGCAGTGTGGGTGTCAGCCATTGGCAGACACCAGCACTTAAAGGTCTGCATAAGTTTTTTTGCATGCTCTTTGGCTCACAAAATAAAACGGTGCCCTAAAAGTCACACAAAAACCATCTTCCTTATGCACCTCTGTGCAACAAAATAGAAATGTGACCTAGCAGAGGGCTATACAAACTACTACACGGAGGACATGATAAAAAACTAGTTACTTACCTGTACACTATGGTTCTCCAGTATTATCTGTCATAGATTCGCATGCTTGTATCTTCCCCGTCGTCATGGTGGGAGTCTCACAGTAACAGAATGACCATAGCAGTACCATAGAGAAAAACTGCATAGGATATCCCATAGGGAATGACATAATTTGGTAACCAGACCTCCTTATTGTTTTGTCCAAAACTCAGCCAATCAGCAGAAAGCCCTGACATCACACTCCCCAGCAGAGCACTCCCACCTAAGATTTCCAGCCCCAAGTGAGAGACATGGATATATCCGGAGGTAAAATGTTCTACCTGAGAAACGGGGAGGTGGGCAGGCGCATGTGAATCTATGAAAGATAACACTGGAGAACCATAGTGTACAGGTAAGTAATTTGTTTTTTCTCCAGTATTGAATCTTTCATAGATTCACATGCTTGTATCAGAGTAGCAAGTAGTACATGAATCTCATAGCGTTTCCAGGATAGAACCCTAAGAACTCTGGGCTCTGCTCCTAAACCTTGTGATGTAAAATGCATTGTACACAATCCAGAATTAATAAATACTTTCTGCAAACTACGAAAATGAAATGCAGCATACATAGAACAGTACTAAAATAGTGCATAATTCAACATGTGTTCATAAACCACTATATGTATCCATTTATATATATATATACTCATATATACTTTGACAAAGAAGCCTATATATAGTTAAAAAAAATACCTTATTGAAATAAACGCCGAAGAACTGCTTGTCCCACTGCTGTGTGCCCTTTCCACGCAGTGTCCAGACAATAGTGTCTAGTAAAAGTGTGTACAATCGTCCAAGGTGCTGCTCTGCAAATGTCTGGAGGAGACACTCCTGCAAACAAGGCCGTTGAACAAGGCCGTTGAGGTCGCCATCTTCCTGGTGGAATGAGCTTGCACTTTGGAAAACAGGGGTTTCCCAGCCTTCTCGTGACACTTGAGAATAGCCGATACAATCTATCTCAAGATACTTGATCTTGACAACGCTAAACCTTTCCTCGGTCCAGAAAAGGCTACAACAGCTGCTTTGTTTTTCTAAACAATGTTGTTCTGTCGATATAGAACTTTAGACACCGCTTAATGTCTAGAGAGTGTACGGCTCTCTCCGCTTCTGTCGAAGGCTTTCCAAAAAATGTAGGTAGCACTACAGGTTCATTTAGATGAAAGATTGAAGGAACCTTAGGAATGAACTTTGGGTTTGTCCTCAATATTAGTTTGTCTTGTTGAGACTGAAGGAATGGTTCTGCAATTGAGAAAGCTTGAATCTCGCTAACCCTCCTTGCAGATGTGAGGGCCAACAGCAAAGCAGTCTTCCACGAAAGGAACTGTAAATCTGCTTTGTGCACCGGTTCGAATGGAGGCTTCAAGAGTTGTGATAGAACCGTATTAAGGTGCCAAAGGACGAGAGGATGTTGAATCGGAGGAAACACTCTAAAAAGTCCTTTGATAAATTCTTTAACCACTCTTTGTGACCAGAGCGATGGTTGATTTTGAACTCTTCTATATCTTGAAATTGCTGCCATGTGTACTTTTAAGGACGAATGAGAAAGACCTGCCTTAGATAAATGGAGAAGATACTGCAGAATTTGTTCTTGAGAGGCAGTAAAAGGGTGTAAAGCCTGGGATGCACACCACTGGCAAAATATTTTCCATTTTGCTGTATATGTTCTGTTTGTTGAAAGTGCCAGAGATTGAGACAGTATGTCTCGCCATTCCTGCGAGATATTTGGAGATCGGAATTGATGTTCGTGAGGTTCCATGCTGATAAATTCAGCGACGTCAAATTTGGGTGGAGAATTTGTCCGTTCATCGAAATCAGATCAGTGGCATGGCTCTGCTCTCATTTTCCGAAGTACTCTTGATATCAGAGGGAATGGAGGAAATGCATAAGCGAACATACCAGTCCAACGAAGATGCAGCGCATTGCCCCATGATCCTGCCTGCGTGAACCAGTTTGCGAAATGTTTGCATTTTGAGTTGTTCTGGTCTGCGAACAAATTTAACGTTGGCGTGCCCCACTGACGAAACACTCTTAGAAGTTGATTTTGAGCTAGCTCCCACTCGCGAGACACACCGGCTGATCTGCTCAGAATATCTGCCCTTGTGTTGTTTATCCCTGGAATGTGTTGAACCTGAATGGAGATGTTGTGCAGTAGTAGCCATCTCCAAATTTTTTGCGCCTGTGTCGACAGCAGCTTTGATTTCGTACCTCCTTTTTTCAAGAGGTAGAACATTGTTGTTGTACTGTCTGTTCTCATCATAACTGTAGAATCGTGTATCCTGGGGAGAAAAGCTTTTAAACCCAGGAGCACTGCTTTCAGTTCCAACATGTTGATATGTAGTTGAGCTTCTTGCTTGGACCAATGACCTTGGATTTCGAGGTCCTGGAGCTGTGCCCCCCAACCTTGTAGCGAAGCACCTGACATCATTACGTAACTGGGACGTTGGGGCTCGAATAGTAGACCTTGTGATAAATGTTTGCTGATCTTCCAGCATGACAGAACTTGTCAGATTTGAGAAGATATGGAGATCTGATCTTCGAAGGACCCCTTGGATTGAATCCACTGCTTGTCAAGGAGTTCCTGCAACGGTCTCATATGTAGACGGCAATTTGGTATCAAAGGGATACAGGAAGACATCATCCCCAACAAGGACTTGTATATTCTCACTGAAGTGTACTTTTTTGCCGGTAGGGTTGATGCCAGGTTAAAAAAAATTTGAATTCGCTCCTCTGACGGATAGGCTTTTGCTTCCTTTGTGTGAAGCATGGCCCCTAAAAATTGAAGAGATTGCGACTGCACTAGGGACGACTTTTCCAGGTTGACTCATAGACCCAGGCAACGAAATAGATCCATGCAGCATTTTAGAGCGATCTGGACTTCCTTGTAAGATGATGCTTTTATAAGCCAATCGTCCAGATATGGGAAGATTTGGTGCCCTTGTAGTCTCAAGTAAGCTGCCACTGGTGCCATGCACTTTGTAAAGACACTTGGAGACGATTTTAGTCCAAAAGGCAGCACTTTGAATTGGTAGTGGCGCCCTTACACTACAAATCACAGATACTTTCTGTGCTTTACATGAATTGGAAAGTGGAAATAAGCATCTAGGAGATCCAGAGATGCCATGAAATCTTTTTTGCGTAGAAGTAAGAGAATCTCCTGAAGTGAGAGGGTGTGGAATGGAATTTTCTTGATGAATTGGTTCAGATCCCTCAGGTCCATCACCTGCCTCCACTTTAAAGTTTGTTTTTTCTTTATTAAAAAGAAATGTGAGTAAAATCCTTTCCCTTGCTGAGGAAACGGAACTTCCTCTATTGCCCCCTTTTCTATCTGAGATAATACTTCTGCTTTGAGAGCCGATAGATGTTGTCTGAAGACAGGAGGTTGATTCGGGGGCTCTGTACAAATTCCAGGGTATGGCCTTGGTGAATTATATCCAGTACCCATCTGTCTGTTGTTATCAACAGCCATTGTTTCGAAAAAAAAGAGATAATAGTCGTTGCCGGGGTCTAACCAAGTGGAGGGCGCCTTGATGAAGTCACTGCCGTCCATTTGTTTGCTGCGCTTTTCCCCTCACGGCATTCTTTCCTCTAGACTGCTGATGGTAAGAGGACTTTGAGGAACGGTATTGCTGGTTACCGGAATATTGACGATAACCCTGCTGACTGTATTGCTGGTACCTGTTGGTCTGGTACGAAGATCTTTGGCTTAATCGGCCTCTAGATCCTCTCCTTCAAAAGGACTGATACCTGCCCTGCCAAAGAGACCCCAGCGCCCGCTCTGTGTCTGTATCCGCCTTTATTCCTTGGAGAGCATCATCGGTGTGTTTCCCGAAGAGATTCTCTCCACCAAATGGCACGTCAATGATTTTTGCCTGTACCTCCAGTCTAAAAGAAGTGGCCTCCACCCAACCCTGTCTTCTGAGAGCCACTGCTCCCACCATTTGATGGAACGCCACTGAAGAGATGTCCATAGCAATATCAATGGATTCGGAGGCCGCCCTAGCCCCATCCTGTAAAATAGCTGCTGCTTCCTCTTTTTTATCCTCTGGAAGGTGAGCCAATAATGGTGCTATATCGGACCACATCTGTCTGTTATAGCGACTGATGAGAGCCATAGCACTTGCTGCTTTGATGGAAGATGCTGCCATTATTGCAAAATGCTTCCCTGCTCCATCCATTCTTCTTCCTTCCTTGTCAGGAGGAGCTACTGTGGTGGAGACAGGATTTTTAGATTGTGTCTGCGCTGCCTGCATTACCACGGATTCTGGACGTGAATGCCCAATAAGTCACGCAGGCGAAGATTTTGGCGCTCTGTATTTCTTCTCTATCCTAGGCACTGAAGCCGCTAATGATGCTGGCGTTTTCAAGATCTTCAAACCTTCATCCCAGATATGTTGGATGATTGGGATTGCTCTGACCGACTTCCTCGAATCCTCTTTGAATTCAAATAGGAAACATTCAGTTTCCTGTACTGGCATTTGGAGCTCAAATCTTTTGGCTGCTTTCTTCATAATATCATGAAATCCTCCAATGTCCTGTGGAGGAGAGTTCGCTGGTGTAGGTGATGGCGAAGGAGCTGTGGGCAAGATGTATTCATCCCATTCAACACCACCTGGAGTATCATGAAGAAGTTCTTCTTCTTCCAGCTGGTCTTCACCATCACTCCCCATAAAGTCATCCCGTATTGTGAAAACTGGAGGAGATCGCAATTTTTGCACCGTAGGTGTAGGCTGAACTACTGGCACCTGTGCAGGTGTGACTGGAGCATTTGCAGCGGGAGTATTAGCTTCGGGGAAACGACGGTAGCAGTCGTCAATCATGTGACGTAGATCAGTCATCAGAGAGACAGGCATTGAGATGGATTCTTCCCTCTCTTCCGTATGGGACTCATCTTCCTCCTCATAGTCATAAGATTCTTGAATTGACTCATATCTCTTAGATTTCGCCTCGGGACGATCTTTAAAAGAATCGACTTCCTGCACCTCCTGGCATTCCTCCTCATCAGTCTCCTAACTTTTGATCTGCAGTTGAGAAGGACTGTAAGCCACTCCTAAAGATCCTTCATCATCCGACTCCTGCAGTTCTAGCAAATTTGACGGAGGAAGCGGAGAAATTTTTGTCCACGCCGTAAAGTCAGAGGATTTCTAAACCGTTGACGAGCCCATAGACGATTGGAAAGATCTGATAGAGATCATAGTCTTCGACATCGGTGATTTAAAAGTCCCCGTCGACTGAGCCCCTGTTGACGGAGTTCCCGTCGTCGAGAATCGAATTGTCGTCGACGAAGTCGACGAGGTTGTCGTCACTGGGATCGTCGACGAGGATGGTGCTCTTCCCATCGGCGCCGCAGCCGTCGTCAAGATAGTCGTCGTCAACGATGTTGTCGTCGGACGACGTCTTCACAGATACTAGACCTGGCGACACCACAGTCTTAGTCAACGGAGCAGAAGACACTCCCCTTGAAACTGAGGATTTCTTCAGAGAAGTCAGAGAGAGAAGAAGAAGAAATCTCTTTCCCTTTAGTTTTTTTGTTTTTTAGGCTCCAGTAATTCTTCTGAAGTGGAAGACTTCCTCTTAGAATATTGGCTTGAGGACTCCTCCTCTGAATCTGAGGTGCCCTTCTTCTTTTGAAGCCACAACAGAAGTTGTGCCTCTCTATCCCTCAAAGTTTTGGCTGAAAAGGTTCTGCAGTGTTTGCAGTCCTTAGCCACATGCTTGGGATGAAGTCAATACAAGCAGTCTTTAAGTGGATCTTCAGAATAAAGCCTAGCTTTTCTACAAGATCTGCAGGGCCTGAAAAGTCTCTTTTTAGAGCTTTCAGTCATATTAAGCACTAGATGAAGCACAGTACCTTAATCCAGAAGGAAACTTGTCAGTTGAAAAAGGTCAAAAGTTCACTGAGGAACAGGACTGAGCAAAGCTCAGGGAGACTCCTTCTCACACGAAGGCGGTTGGAAATTCAAGGTAGGAGAGCTCTGCTGGGGAGTGTGATGTCAGGGCTTTCTGCTGATTGGCTGAGTTTTGCACCAAACAATAAGGAGGTCTGGTTACCAAATTATGTAATTTCCTTAGGGATTTTCTATGCTGTTTTTTCTATGGTACTGATATGGTCATTCTGTTACCGTGAGACTCCCAACATGACGACGGAGAAGATACAAGCATGTGAATCTATGAAAGATTCAATACTGGAGAATAGTCCACTAGGAAAAAAATGAATAATCAAACTTTTTATAACCACAACAAAGATTGGCTTTCATTCACTTTGGGTTTCATATATAGCACAATACTACTATAAGTAGCAAGGAAGCCCAAAAACAAAAACTAGATTGCATATTTAAAGTTTTGGCTTTTCTAGATGAACAACTAAAAGACACATTGATGGTCAAATGATTACATAAACCAATAAACAAATACAATAGATACACAAAGAAAGAAGTCACATTAAATCAGATTGAGTAATTCCTTGACAGTGGCAGATTTATCCTCCCAAATAACTCTCCACCCACCCCATTTGACGAACCACCACAAAAACATTCCAGGCAGATAGCATTTTTTTTACATTTTGTGATGTTACTTTTTGTGGTGAACCATTAAAGGGGTGCAAATACAAAAGGAATATCCCAAAATGTGTTTACTAATGCATTTTACATAGAAGATTGTATTCAATGTAGCGGACCCACTTCAGCTATTTCAGAGGTAGCAGGGAGAAACTTACCATGATGAACTGGTCTGGTGTTGGGCGCTGAGGAAGGCGAAACGCCGAAATGCATTCGGCGCCACTGGAACTGTTTTGAGTCAATAAAGCCTTTCCAACCAGTTCCCCTCCGGGCTTCTGCTTCTTCTTTCGGAGGGCGTGTTTGCTGATATATATATATATATATATATATATATATATATATGTATATATATATATATATATATATATAAATACATTTTCCTACCTATTACCACTTTAATAAAGTGGTAATAGGTAGGAAACTACAATAAAACCTACTACTTATCTATAGCTAAGGCC
Organism: Lissotriton helveticus; assembly: GCF_964261635.1. Taxonomy (NCBI): domain Eukaryota; kingdom Metazoa; phylum Chordata; class Amphibia; order Caudata; family Salamandridae; genus Lissotriton; species Lissotriton helveticus. The sequence goes on from NC_136062.1 coordinate 288,212,597, forward strand.
CTAATTCAGAACACAGCCAAAGTATAGTAAGAAATTATATGGCTGCTTTTTTTATTTTCTAAATACAGCCATTACCCAATTATATACTAGCTTGTCATCGCCATATAGCACAAAATACCACAAAGTTACGGCGGTGTACAAGCCCAAAATATAATTAAGGCTTAGCTGTATTACTGTACCCTTGCATCATGCATGGTGTTGTATGGGCAACGCAATACGAAAGTCAGATTTACAAAGCAAAGCCACCCTGCATGGACCTGCGTTGATTGGTAAATCTGGAGAAACTCAAGGCAGCACAATTTGCTGTTTTGTGTTACTCCACCCCACGCCACCCCATTCTACGCTATTCTAATGTACGCCATTCCACTGTGCGCTACTCCATTGTAGGCCATTTCACTCTACGGCAATCCAATCTAGAACACTCCATGGTATGCCACTACACTGTGCACTTCTCCACTCTAGTGAATGCCACTCCACTCTACTGGACTTCACTTAATTCCACTCTACAATACTCCACTCTCCAACACTAGACTCTACGACAATTTCCTTCCCCGTGCTGCCCAACACTTCAATTAACCTCTTCCATGCTCATGATGGCTCCCGGCCGTCATGAGTCACGGTGGGCGTGTGCTGATGACGGCCGGGAGCCGTCATGACCACGCCCGCGATCGGAATGTTCAGCACTGCGGCGGAATTCGCGCCGCAGTGATGAGGTTAATGACAGTACAATAAATGACACTTCACACTACGATATAAAACATTTTTATTTTAAAAATCAAAACCATTAAGACCTGCAAATAAATTTAAAAAAATAAAAAATAAACATAGTAAACGGTTGTCTGGAATAATATGGGGGGGGGAATGAAGGTACCACTGCAGCATCAGACTACACAGACAGTACAAAGATAACGTCAGAGTATACATTTTCGGCTAAAACATTAGCTAATTGTTGAGGTTGGAGAGATCCAGGATCGAACAATCATAGGAGAGCAGCAATATCACACTGCACCTATTGCATTCGTGAGGCAACAACTGAACACATCTCTTTGGATAGTGGAATTAAAAACAATAGCAGCAAAACTGTATCATTGCAGATGCCATAAATTAAAAGAGAAATCTTCACCCGATGTGCTGGATACACCCAAAGACATCCAGGCGAGGTACCCCAACTTTAATAACCTTGGGTGTAACCTTATGGGCACGACAGTACAGTGTTCCATGGATTATAAGCTACTCATTAATCAGGTTGTTGCCGGGTTACAAAGCACAACTTCTACAATACAATAAGAATACACTGGTAATATTATGGCGATACTAGATATAGGATTGGGATACCTGGCACATGTTATATTATCAGCATTTGTTTGGCACCCTCTACTACTAATATGGGACCAACCTTTGCGCTATTATTTATGAATCCGAGTTTTCCATTGATAAGTTTTGTATTGCTATTTTGTAATAAGGGTAGATTTTTTTGCTGAGATAGCGAACTGTGCAGGTTAACGTGAAAGTAAGATTATTTTGACCCAGATATGGAGGTCTGGGGGGCGCGACCTGCACTGATGTGTGTGCTGAGAGGTTTGGAGCTTGGTGGACGGCCTGTAACCAGAACCCTCTTTAACAATGGTCACTTTTTTCGAAGGAACATATTTACAACCGGTCTCTTCACCACACCGAGGAGGCAGCACTGTGGTTTACTCTGGCGATTTATCATCGGCAATCATCGAGACTAAAACAGTGCTCATTAGAATGATCCGACTGTCGTAGTACAATATGGCGACGTCGCTATCAATGAGCTTGAGCAGCATCATCCCCCATTTGCGAGACACACTTCTTATTTGCCAGACTTGCATGTTTAATAAAGCTACGATCTGTACAACCCCCTTCAAATTTAGAAATCGGACACCACTGCCCCACATCCCCGCCCTAAAAAAAATGTCAGCTTCACTGTACACTTATATTAATTAAAATGTCCAGATGCCAAACTTGTTCGACACGCTCTGGACACAAAGCACTGCCGTGGGATGATGGTAATTCCAGAAATGAATGCAAGCCTCCTAGTGACGGACCACTTTCCTCTCTCAAGATCAGGGACGTTTAGAGCCATTAAGAGGGCTTGTTTATTTTCGGAAGCATTTGATTCCCACGGACCTGCCTCCAGGAGTTCCTTAAGATGAATCGGTAGATTGAATACAGTCATAAGGGGACAAGATTTGATTTGATGGTAAATAGTCGAAATGGACTCCTAGATGTGGAACTTAAGGCAGCTCAGCTGGGACCTATTATTCACTGTACCAGAGTGTCAAACACTCAAGGGCGGAAGAATCCCAAGCTGAACAGCTGCCCCACTAAGCGACTCTGGCGGGCACACACCACATGACATTGTGTTGGACAAGTGTGGTACAGGGTACAGAGTCGAAAGGGTATAAAAGCTTGTATCGGGCTCCACATGTCAAAGCTTGGTACAAGCCCTCCCCCTCCCAGTGTTAGCAATATGGAAAGCAAGCACCATGAATGGAGTTAGGCCTGGTAAAGACAACAAAAGACTGACAATGGTATGGAGTCATTGCAGACAAATCCGGGCAAATTCAGTGCACCTCGAGTCCTGGCTAAAATGGGCTGCGGGAGTTATAACAGCCTAACCCAAGATGATGATGCATATAGCCAGATTAAACAATGATATAAGCGGTTTACTACAGACGCCTCAGATCGAAACGTTTGGCGGCTGGCTATTATTCAGGAGGTAGGTAATCACATTGATTAAGTCAGAGATGTGCTCAGCCGTACGTCCTTCTGTAAACGCAGCAGGGGTTTCGTTTGATACCAACCCACAGGCTGCGGGTGGTGCCTTCTTCTGGAAGGAGGGAGTGGTACAGGTCAGGTTTAGACTTCATGGAACAGGTGTTTTTCGCCTCCTATCAACTTTCCGAACAGTTGCAGTTTTTTGGGAGATTTAACGCGTATCGGAGATAAACTGAAACTTTACTGGTTTATTTCAGAGGCTCTGGAAGGTACAGGAGTATATTTTCAATGTAGGACTACCGATTAACGATTTCTGTTCATTTATAGGTTTGTTGTCTCAATCAACAGGCTTACATGTAATAATACAGTTTCACATTCGAGCATTTTCCAGAGGCTATTCTGCAGTGTATCTAGGTTGAATGGGCTAATCTGGACAGTATTGGAACTGGAGTACTGTTGTTGGTCTTCCATTTGCGTGTGCAGTAACGCAGTTGGCATCCTTACGAACATACACGGTGCAGAGATTCTGGCAGCAGGACATGGTTTCTACTGTAAAGCGAGGGAAGCGATGTTCTACTCCTGCAGAACCTTTGATGGCCTATGTACAAACAAGATGTTTCACTGTTGTACCCCTGTTGCAGAGAGGCAGAGTTTGGTACACGCTGAAGGAGGGCAAGCGAAGCATCACAAGTTCTTTTATCCCAGCCCTCAAACCTGATAGTTCGGAAATCAAACTTGTGGGCGACAGATATGCTGAGAGGCTTTATTAGTTTGGGTCGATGTCACAATGAGTCACTGACTCCACCTATTACCGACAAGAAAAAAGCCTTTACATTCATATTAGTAAGATGCTATTCATTGTTCCACCACCTTGTGGTTTATCTATGAACAGCGTGTGAATCTAGAAGAGGATCCTACTGCAAAAACCTCTGCACAGGGACTTTTTCGCATAGAAAAAAGCAAATTGCAAGATCCTGTTAATGCTTACATGTGCCATAGACTGTGCAACAGTGTTTAAACATTATGTTAGCTGGAAACAGCTGTGAACCAGTTTAGGTTTCATCTGCGTCAGATGGACTAAATACAAATTAAACAACATGCCCGATGTACCGCCAGTTAGCCAGCTGGACACATGGATGTGAAGAACTGACATAATAAGTTTTTATTAGGATCAGAGATATGTGGTAAGGGTGGGAAGTAACTTTCCTTGATGTTGAAATAGGGACAGTGGCCACTAGTCTGGGGGCTGTTGGGGACAGGTTGTGGCTTCCCTTCTCTAAAGAAGGGCTGCCGCAGAAGTCTTGGCTGGACTGGCAGGGTCTTCATCGGGGAGCCTGGAAGTGCCACGGGGACCATGATGTAGTGTGCGGAACAACAGATAAAATCGGCAGTGTCTGCTAAGAGAGAGAAGCGGTCATTGTTACCACAAGTTCCCACTACAATGCTCTTGTTACAGGGATGTATGTCTTGAATGAGCAAAGGGGCTAAATGGGCAGAACTGACTGATCAAAATTCCAACACTGGCAGCTTTCCCATTTTTGAGACTGGGGTATCTGGTATATGTCGAAGGTACCCAACATAATACAATACTGGATATATAACGTGAATACTGAGCATGTAATGGGAACAAGTCTAAACATGATTTGTAAGGTTGCACCTGGGTACGGAAACCTGAAAAGGAAATAGGCTGTCGGTGCAGCAGTGAATGACATTTACTTACTGAAAATTACAAGCGGATTTTGCAACAAAAAGTTTGAAATTACTAAACACGTTGTTTGGGGACAAAACCATATTTCTAGGAGACAGTTATTGTGTATGTTTGTGCAGTGGTAACCATAACTGGAAAACTTTATTGGTTTTCCGCATGTGCGCCAAAACCATAACTTTGTTTTTCACTGTGTTTGTTTCAGCGTGCGCACACACACACACACATAAGAAAACAGCCAGTTAGGGCAAAAATCTGGATTTAAAAAAAATACGAGTCACAAAGAAATAAATTATCCAAGAAAGAAGTAACAAACAGATGGACTCAACAAAGAACAAACATATATTTTCACTACATCGTCTCAGCTTGCATCTTCCTCAGGTAGTACAAGAGGATTTGCTCAGTGTCATCTGTGCAGCCACTGAGCAAACCATCTTGTACTATCTGAGGAAGGCGGAAGATGTAACGTTGTATTGGAAATATGTATTTGTTCTTTGGTGAGTCTATCTGTTTGAGTCACTTCTTTTTTGGATGGATGGAGATTATATACATATACACATATATATACATACCCGACACACACTCGAAATCCACAAGTGAAGAAATAGACGGCACTCCAAGTCGATGTTTCACCAAATGGATTTATTGGCAGACCCCCGTGCCCCTTCAACAGACGCGTTTCACCGTTTAGGCTTCGTCAGTGTTAATTACAGTTTCATTTTGCGCCACCATTAAATCCCCAACCTTACTCTAGACACAGAGAAAGGACTAACTCAGCCACTAGTTTTGTGGCGGACATCTTTGAACGTGCAATGTTGAAATTCTTGTACAGACATTAACAAATGATACTAGGGTAAATATGGTGAGCTGCAAGTGAATGTGCACATTAAAAAGATAACATGGAATTACCCGATGCTCTCTAAAAAAAAATAATCTTCATTCATGCTTTGAAGTGCTCTTATGGTTGGAGACTGAAATGGAGGAAAGAGTGTTGGGGAAGGGCGATCATGTGAGTCATTTACATTGATGCATTCTGTTATCCCCACTAACCCTATTACAGAACTTTCTATATTTAAACCAGTATGATGGCCGATCATATACTCTTTTCATTGAATGTACCACATCATTGTCTCTTAGTCATTTTCAAACATCATCCTGTGGCACCCTCCTCCATGTATAGCAATTCTTGCTTCTCCGTTTATTTTTCTCTATTGCACTTGCACGTCTTATTGTGCCCTGTATGGGCTTACAATCACTGTTGTCAATCCCATCAACCTATTTTTCCATTCTTTATAGGCATATAGCTAGATATTGTTTTTCATCCTGTGTTAAATGATATCTCAGTTATGGGAGGAAGAGAAGTACAGATGGCAGTAAGATAAACAATGTGGCCTCTCCATGAGTTCCCTATGTTCCGCAGGAATGTATTTATGTACCTATTAGTACCACCCAGTATAGATGAGCCTTACTCTAAATGGACCCATAGTTCCTCGTCATTGTTGAGTCCTCTAGGTTGAATACTCTGGAGGTCGATGATATATCTAGATTCTAGAGCCCTCAGTGCCCTTACTTT